>NC_092172.1:30267051-30474551 GCF_045791955.1 Oncorhynchus clarkii lewisi | reverse complement strand
AACTGCCTCTAAGCAGAGCGCAGTGAGGAGACCTGGCAGGTTCCAGAACCTTGGTGTGTTTGAAGCTGTGTTGTCCATCTGAACTGTCTCAGCCATCATTAGGATGACAATCCCAGTTCTCCAAGGCCAGCTCTCTCCTCTCTTGTCAACCCAGGTATTCAACCAGGGTATTCAACCAGGGTTGAATCTCTAAGGAGAGCGCAGTGAGGAGACCTGGCAGGATCCAGAACCTTGGTGTGTTCGAAGCTGTGTTGTCCGTCTGAACTGTCTCTAAGGAGAGCGCAGTGAGGAGACCTGGCAGGTTCTAGAACCTTGGTGTGTTTGAAGCTGTGTTGTCCATCTGAACTGTCTCTAAGGAGAGCGCAGTGAGGAGACCTGGCAGGTTCTAGAACCTTGGTGTGTTTGAAGCTGTGTTGTCCGCTGAACTGTCTCTAAGGTAAGAGCAGTGAGGAGACCTGGCAGGTTCCAGAACCTTGGTGTGTTTGAAGCTGTGTTGTCCGCTGAACTGTCTCTAAGGTAAGAGCAGTGAGGAGACCTGGCAGGTTCCAGAACCTTGGTGTGTTTGAATCTGTGTTGTCCATCTGAACTGCCTCTAAGCAGAGCGCAGTGAGGAGACCTGGCAGGTTCCAGAACCTTGGTGTGTTTGAAGCTGTGTTGTCCATCTGAACTGTCTCAGCCATCATTAGGATGACAATCCCAGTTCTCCAAGGCCAGCTCTCTCCTCTCTTGTCAACCCAGGTATTCAACCAGGGTATTCAACCAGGGTTGAATCTCTAAGGAGAGCGCAGTGAGGAGACCTGGCAGGATCCAGAACCTTGGTGTGTTCGAAGCTGTGTTGTCCGTCTGAACTGTCTCTAAGGAGAGCGCAGTGAGGAGACCTGGCAGGTTCTAGAACCTTGGTGTGTTTGAAGCTGTGTTGTCCATCTGAACTGTCTCTAAGGAGAGCGCAGTGAGGAGACCTGGCAGGTTTCAGAACCTTGGTGTGTTTGAAGCTGTGTTGTCCGTCTGAACTGTTTCTAAGGAGAGCGCAGTGAGGAGATCTGGCAGGTTCCAGAACCTTGGTGTGTTTGAATCTGTGTTGTCCATCTGAACTGTCTCTAAGGAGAGCACAGTGAGGAGACCTGGCAGGTTCCAGAACCTTGGTGTGTTTGAAGCTGTGTTGTCCATCTGAACTGTCTCTAAGGAGAGCGCAGTGAGGAGACCTGGCAGGATCCAGAACCTTGGTGTGTTTGAAGCTGTGTTATCCATCTGAACTGTCTCAGCCATCATTAGGATGACAATCCCAGTTTTCCAAGGCCAGCTCTCTCCTCTCTTGTCAACCAGGGTATTCAACCAGAGTATTCAACCATGTTATTCAACAAGGGTATTCAACCAGGGTTTTCAACCAGGGTATTCAACCAGGGTATACCTTAAGGCAGATACAGCAGGCAGGATTTGAATGGTTTTTGATGACTATTTGTCTCCCTATGCCTTTCCTTAACCATTACCCCGACCTTAACCATTACCCTAATCTTAAGTATTACCATAACTTTAACAATTACCATAACCTTAACAATTACCCTTAACCATTACCCTAACCTTAACCATTCCCCTAACCTTAACAATTACCTTAACAATTACCCTAACCTTAACAATTACCCTAACCTTAACCATTATCCTAACGTTAACCATTATCCTAACCTTAACCAGTACCCCTAACCTTAACCTTAACCATTACCCTAAGCTTAACCATTTCCCAAACCATAACCTCAGTCACCAGCTGAATATCCACTATAAGAGCCCCTTGTCTCTCTGTGTACAACAGTTTTCTCATTACTCTTAAAGCTCTTAACTCTGCTCAGAATTTGTTCAGGAGCACTCCAGATGTTCCTGGGTGTTAAACAGTAATCAGAGTGTTGCACAGTAATCCCTCCACACACTAACATACACTCTAAACACCACATAGATTCACACACACTCTAACCACCGTAATCCTTACACCCTCTCCTGGACCATAGCCTAATCGGCTGTATCGGCTGCTCTCTGTGAGAAAATGATTTTCTCTGTGTGGAGTAGGAGGAGGACAATCTCAGTAATATCCATTTTGACAGTGTAACGGGGGTACATGTCCTCTCTCCCTCTGTGTGTGTGTGAGTGAGCGTGAGCGTCTCAGTAAGTGTGTGTGTTTGTGTTTGTGTGATGGCAGTGTTTGTGTGTGTGTGTGTGTGTGATTGTGTGTTTGATGGCAGTGTGAGTCTTTGTCTCTGTAATGGTGACAGATGACAATGAGAGAGACTGGTCTGTGAGGCGCCACCAGACAGAGAGAAAGAGAGAGAGAGAGCGAGAGAGCGAGAGAGGGAGAGGGAGAGAGAGGGAGAGAGAGCGAGAGGAAGAGAGCGAGAGAGAGAGAGAGAGAGAGAGAGAGAGAGAGAGAGAGAGAGAGAGAGAGAGAGAGACTGGTCTGTGAGGCGCCACCAGACAGAGAGAAAGACAGAGAGAGAGAGAGAGAGAGAGAGAGAGAAAGAGAGAGAGAGAGGGAGAGGGAGAGAGAGCGAGAGGAAGAGAGCGAGAAGGAGGGAGAGGGACAAAAGGAAACAGAGAGTGAGAGAGAAAAGAAAGCGGAAAAAAAACAACACTTGCATGCTTTGCGGTAGATAGGAGTGTATTGTCCAGAGACTGATGACAGGTAATGGTTGTGTTATTGGTTTTGTTGTCCAGACTTAACTTGGACTATTATCCCACTCAGAGAAAAGAGCTCCTAAACTCTCCCATCTTCCAACACTTCTCTCTCTCTGCAACAACACTGTCATTTTCTCAGGTGCAATTATGGCTCCGTTTATTCTGGTGTGATAGGGCCTATGTGTGGTGCGTGCATGTATTGTGTGTGTATGCCTTTGTGTGTGTGTGCGTGTGTGTGTGTGTGTGTGTGCGTGCGCGTGCGTGTGTGTGTGTGCACGTACTTGTGCATGCATGAGTCCTGGGTGCATATGAAACAGATCTGTTAGTGGATTGAGGGGGTCTCATCATCTCTAAGACATTGTCCTGTATCTAGACCAGGGCCAGGCATGGAACATCGTCTACTTGATGGTTATTCTATAGAGCCACTAGTAAGCATCTTCCATACATGGCAGGGTCATGCTATGGAGACTATAGAGTAGTCTGTTGATGTTACAGAACATAGCTTCCCATATGAAACCAGCATACATAGAGTATCTCCTGGTGGCTTCAATTATACAAGACCAGTAGGAAGTGAAACCATTCTGCTTGAACATATCTTCCATTGCTTCCATATAGAACCAGAAGTATTTACAGACAGTATCTCACAGTGGCTTCAAAGCTATAACATCAGTAGAAAGTAAGATATTTAGGCCGTAGACACTAAGGACATGGGGTCAATGGGTTAGATGTGTGTAAAGCTGCAACTTGTAAAAGGACAGGAAGGAAACATATGTCTCCTGCAGAATCAATGTGTCTAAATGGACAAAACCTGTCTGCTTGTTTCAGCTGGGTACAGAGAGGTGTGAGAAGTCCAGGGAGTCTGGTTTGTGTGTGTGACGGAGGTGTGTGATGATCAGGGCCAGCCAGAGAAGGTTTTAGGTGTTACTCTCCCTGTGACTGGTTACTCTACATGTTGGTCCTGTCTGTCTCGGTTCATACCCCAAGATGCACGAGACTGTCATGTTCCAGAGTCCTTGTGTGAGTGAGTGAGTGAGTGAGTGTGTGTGTGTGTCTGTGTGTGTACTCTACAGATACCTTCAGGACTAATGGACAACCTTTAATCTACACCAGAAGATGAGATATTACATATTTTTGATGGTGTATATATTTTTCATTATGACTGAGAAAGCTTTTGAAGAACCTGAGTAACAAAATAATCGCCAGCCTCTTCTGTGTTTTCTTCCCAGTGCCTCTTAAGGATATTTTCTGAATGTTGCTCAAGGAAAAGCCATTGATTTGTTCTCTGTTGTCGTGACGATGTGATAAGAGGCTTCCTTTTGATGGGACGTTGAGTCATTAAGGCTCTCATCTGGCTGTAATAGGCCTGGCTAGCTACATGCTGAACATCACTTAGACTGCATTAAAGTCTGAAAATATTGAGATTATGTGATCATACATTGCTCAAATATACTTTCATTTCAGATGGAGAGATAGTGAGGAGGAGATAGGGGAGGTGGTAGAGGAGCAGATAAGGGAGGTGGTAGAGGAGGACATAGGGGAGGTGGTAGAGGAGGAGATAGGGGAGGTGGTAGAGGGGCAGAAAAGGAAGGTGGTAGAGGAGATAAGGGAGATGGTAGAGGAGGAGATAAGGGAGGTGGTGGAGGAGGAGATAAGGAAGGTGATATAGGAGCAGATAAGGAAGGTGGTAGAGGAGAAGATAAGGGAGGTGGTAGAGGAGCAGATAAGGAACATGGTAGAGGAGAAGATAAGGGAGGTGGTAGAGGAGATAAGGGAGGTGGTAGAGGATTAGAAAAGGGAGGTGGTAGAGGAGATAAGGGAGGTGGTAGAGGAAATAAGGGAAGTGGTAGAGGAGATAAGGGAGGTGGTAGAGGAGATAAGGGAGGTGGTAGAGGAGATAAGGGAAGTGGTAGAGGAGCAGAAAAGGGAGGTTGTAGAGGAAGAGATAAGGGAGGTGGTAGAAGAGCAGATAAGGAAGGTGGTAGAAGAGCAGATAAGGAAGGTGGTAGAGGAGTAGATAAGGAAGGTGGTAGAGGAGTAGATAAGGAAGGTGGTAGAGGAGGAAATAGGGGAGGTGGTAGAGGAGAATGTAGGGGAGGTGGTAGAGGAGAATGTAGGGGAGGTGGTAGAGAAGCAAATAAGGAAGGTGGTGGAGGAGATAAGGGAGGTGGTAGAGGAGATAAGGGAGGTGGTAGAGGAGGACATAAGGGAGGTAGTATTGGAGATAAATAGGTGGTAGAGGAGCAGTTAAGGGCGGTGGTAGAGGAGGAGATAAGGAAGGTGGTAGAGGGGATAAGGAAGGTGGTAGAGGAGGAGATAAGGAAGGTGGTAGTGGAGATAAGGAAGGTGGTAGAGGAGAATATATCGGAGGTGGTAGAGGAGATAAGGGAGGTGGTAGAGGAGATAAGGGAGGTGGTAGAGGAGGACATAAGGGAGGTTGTAGAGGAGATAAGGGAGGTTGTAGAGGAGATAAGGGTGGTGGTAGAGGAGTAAAGGGAGGTAGTAAAGGAGGAGATAAGGGAGGTGGTATTGTAGATAAATAGGTGGTAGAGGAGTAGTTAAGAGAGGTGGTAGAGGAGGAGATACGGAAGGTGGTAGATGAGATAAGGGGAGCAGATAAATGAGATAGGGGAGGTGGTAGAGGAGGTAAGGGAGGTGGTAGAGGAGATAAGGGAGGTGGTAGAGGAGGAGATAAGGGAGGTGGTATTGGAGATAAATAGGTGGTAGAGGAGCAGTTAAGGGAGGTGGAAGAGGAGGAGATAAGGAAGGTGGTAGAGGAGGAGATAAGGAAGGTGGTAGAGGAGCAGATAAGGAAGGTGGTAGAGGAGGAGATAAGGGAGGTGGTAGAGGAGATAAGGGAGGTGGTAGAGGAGGTGATAGAAGAGGTGGTGGAGGAGCACATAGGAGAGGTAGTAGAAGAGGTGGTAGAGGAGGAGATAAGGAAGGTGGTAGAGGAGATAAGGGAGATGATAGAGGAGGTGGTAGAAGAATAAGTGGTGTAGGAGCAGATAAGGAAGGTGGTAGAAGAGGTGGTAGAGGAGGAGATAAGGAAGGTGGTAGAGGAGCAGTTAAGGAAGGTGGTAGAGGAGCAGATAAGGAAGGTGGTAGAGGAGAAGATAAGGAAGGTGGTAGAGCAGGAGATAAGGAAGGTGGTAGAGGATTAGAAAAAGGAGGTGGTGGAGGAGGATACAGGGGAGATGGATTGAGCAGGAGATAAGGGAGGTGGTAGAGGAGCAGATGAGGAGGGTGGTATAGGAAATAAGGGAGGTGGTAGAGGAGGAGATGAGGAGGGTGTTAGAGGAGATAAGGGAGGTGATAGAGGAGGTGGTAGAAGAGGTGGTGGAGGAGCAGACAAGGAAGGTGGTAGAAGAGGTGGTAGAGGAGCAGATGAGGGAGGTGATAGAGGAGGACATAAGGGAGGTGATAGAGGAGCATTAGACAGAGATGGAGATAGGACAGCTAGAGTGATGATGAAAGGAGAGGAAAAGAGGTGGAGATGAGATGAGAAAGTGTGAGAGGAGTGTATTTTTAGCAGCTGATCTGTCACCTGCGTTTGTGTTTCTGATCGCCGGCGTCCGTCAGACCACTGGAGCATGGCAGCCTTGGAACAACGCCAGGGACACACACACACACACGCGCGCACGCACGCACACACGCACGCACGCACGCACGCACACACACACACACACACACACACACACACACACACACACACACACACACACACACACAAACACACACACACACACACACACACACACACACACACACACACACACACACAGCTGGTGTGTTTAAGCCGTGTGTGTTTGTGTGTGCGAGTGTGGGGGTGTTTCTCTCTGGAGGATCCTGCTGTGGATCGGAGGCCTGGTTACCATGGTGACAGCATATTTCTCCAGAATCACTCCTATCGATCCTCAGAGAGGCGTCGACGACCCAGCAAGACAAAGATAGAGGAATTTGTGTGTGTGTGTGTGTGTATGTGTTAATGGTTCTCTAGGTTGAAATCAGGTTCCAGAGAAAACTGGTTTCTACCTCAGCTAACAGAACGCTCTGTGGTCTTGCAGCAGAGGGTTAAAACACACTTCTTTCCTACGTGTGTGTCTGTGTGTCTGTGTACGTTTGTATGTTGGTTTGTCTGTTTAGGTTACTACAAGCTCCACTCCGTACGTGCGTGGAGTAGCGAACACCACTTGGTAACATGGTATCCTCGCCTGTCCCACTCCCATTCACAAGGGGGCAATAGCTACAGTTTGAATTGTTGTCTTTTCATTTAGTAAACAACAAGGAAGAGTCGCATTCCCTTGCTAGTAGTAGCCTGCTAGTAGTTAGCTGCCAGCCTTGTCTGCTGGCTCTAGCCTTGCTAAAAACATAGCAAGCTATCTAACCTTTTTAGCTTCTCACATCTCCATGTAAAATAATCAAATTCATAATAAAAAAATATGCCCTGGCAAATATCCTTATACTTGCGGGGAAACATAAAATATTATCCCAGTTTGATATCCTGCTTGTGTATTCATTCATTCCCATGTCAGCTAAAATAGAACATCATGTTTTGGTCACAGAGGATAGAAAGTCACATGGCTAGCTAGTTGGCTACAGCAGGTTCTACCATTTCACAATATCCTGTGATCACTAGTTATTACTTCTAAATAAAATACCTTTTGGGGTGGGTTGTTGGGTTTTCTTGTTGTCTTCTCATTTGTGGTGAAAGCGAAAAAGAAGAGTCTCTTGTCTTCCCTTGCTAGCAAGTTGGCTAAACACTGCAAGCTCCATGTGAAATAATCAGATTTATAATGAAATAACATGCCCTAGCAAATATTCTTATACTTGCCAGTGTAACCTACAACATTATCCTAATCTGATATGCTGCTTCAATGTATTCACTCCCATATCAGCGAAAAATCTAATCTAATCATTTTTTGTCACGGAGAAAAGAAAAAGCACATGACTATCTGTTTTAGCTTAGAATAACGTTATCACCTGTAAACAAAATATATTTTGGGGGGATTCTATAAGGCTACAATGTTGTTTGGTTTATTGTTTGAACAATTGCTGAGATTATATTTGGTTATCTTTTTTTTGGGTGAATTTTACCCCTTTTTCTCCCCAATTTCATGGTATCCAATTGTTAGGTAGCTACTATCTTGTCTCATCGCTACAACTCCCGTACGGGCTCGGGAGAGACGAAGGTTGAAAGTCATGCGTCCTCCAATACACAACCCAACCAAGCCGCACTGCTTCTTAACACAGCACGCATCCAACCCGGAAGCCAACCGCACCAATGTGTCGGATGTGCACCTGGCAACCTTGTTTAGCGCGCACTGCGCCCGGCCCGCCACAGGAGTCGCTGGTGCGCGATGAGACAAGGATTTCCCTACCGGCCAAACCCACCCTAACCCGGACGACGCTAGGCCAATTGTGCGTCGCCCCACGCACCTATATTTGGTTATCAATGCAAAATAGGCTACTTTGATGAATAGTCTATATAGCAGATAATTTTTTATTATTTTCTAAATGTAACCTTTATTTAACTAGGCAAGTCAGTTAAGCACAAATTCTTATTTACAATGATGGTCTACCCTGGCCAAACCCTAACCCGGACCACGCTGGGCCAACTGTGTGCCGCCCTATGGGACTCCCAATCACGGCCGGATGTGATACAGCCTGGATTCAAACCAGGGACTGAAGTGACCCCTCTTGCACTGCGATGCAGTGCCTTAGACCGCTGCACCACTCGGGAGCCCTAAGGAATCAAGGAACCAAGCGACAACACTGCCCCCGCGGCAACGGGAGGAATGATACGTTGGGTCTCAATACAGAGAGTATTACAAGGAGCCGTTTCCTTTGTAATGAAAAACTACATCGCAAAACACTGAGCTCTGCTCCGTTGGCCCTGTCTACGAATTCTCTGCCTTTTGTCTCACTGAGGAGCATTCCAACTCAAGGTTGGAGTCTTTCCTTCTCCCTCCCTCCCTCCCTCCCTCCCTCCCTCCCTCCCTCCCTCCCTCCCTCCCTCCCTCCCTCCCTCCCTCCCTCCCTCCCTCCCTGCCTCACTGCCTCACTGCCTCACTGCCTCCCTGCCCCTCTCTCTCCACCCAGCTGCGTCTGAATGCAGTGTGTCTGAATGAGCTGCTAACCTTGACACTAAATCAATAACAGACCAACTCTTTGAAGAATCACAGATGGAATAAGTGCCGTCCAGCCAGGCCCCCTCTGAGCCGCCCAGTGTGTGTGTGTGTCTGTGTGTGTCGGTGTGTGTAATGTGTATTGCAGTAAGTGTGTTTGTGTTTATTTTCTAAGGCCTTGTGCAGACTGACTGCAGTATTGCTTGTTTGAGGTCCAACAGAACAATATTCATTTCAATACCATTGCACCTCAGTTGCTGGACAAGGCTGTGGTGTGTGCTGTGTGCCACAAGAGTTCACGCACAAACACACACGCACGCACACGTCAAGGCAAAACCATACTCACACTACGGCTGTTTTCTACTGCCAAGAGAAAACAGCAGTAGAAAACAGCCGTATTTGTGAGTATGGTTTTGCCTTGACCCATTTCTCTTTCCTCCTCTCTTCTCCTCTCTTCTCCTCTCTCCTCCCCTCTTCTCCTCTCTCCTCCTCTCTCCTCCTCTCTTCTCCTCTTTCCTTCTCTCCTCCTGTCTCCTCTTCTCTTCTCCTCTTTCCTCCTCTCTTCTCCTCTCTCCTCCTCTCTTCTCCTCTCTTCTCCTCTCCATCCCTCATAGCATTCATCCTATTCTTATTATCTTCTTCCCGTTCCTCTGCTTTCTTGCCTTCTCCTATTGATTTTCACTTAAATCTTTTCATTCCTTTCTTTCTCTCCCATCTTTCTCTTCACTGATGGCACTAGACACGCCTTCCCTCCCTCCTCCCTTCCTCCCCTCCTCCTCCTTCCCCCTCTCCCTTTACCTCTTTCCTCATCCCACATAGTCTTTGTCCTCCCCTCTTGTCTCTTATCTTTTTCTCAGTCCTCCTTTCATCAATTCATCCACACAGACCTCCACTCCCCTCTGTTTATATTCGGATGGTCTGATGGAGAATGTAGATTGCATGCAGAGTGAATATTGATATTATTACATGGATCATTACAGATTCCATGAATACCATGCATGTTATATAGTCGTTTCTTATGGACAACGTAAAATAAATGATTTCTGATACAATATTGTTAACTGTAAGGTTCAGTCAAGGTCAAACGTTGTACAATGACAAACATTGTTTGTCTCTAGGCTGTGGCCAATGAGATGCCAGAAAACATTGCTTGTCTCCAGGCTGAGGCTAACTGAACGTAGCAGGTGTAAAAGAAAATGCCTGAGCCGAGTTTCCACATCCGGTTTTCAGCGGAAAAGGAAGATAGGTTTAATTAGCTGAAAACCAGATACATTGGGTTGTTGTCAACTCCGCTAAGGGTGGGCTGTGGCCAATGAGAGGCCAGGCAAGTACAGCTAGAGAAAAAGGAAATTGTGGAGAGAGGAGATATCTCCCTGAAATTTCTGCTCCTTAAACAAACATTAATTTACCTGTTGGTTATTCATTTACTAGACAGAGCACTGAACACACACACACACACACACACACACACACACACACACACACACACACACACACACACACACACACACACACACACACACACACACACACACACACACACACACACACACACATTGATTTCCCTTCACTGAAACACTCTGTGCAATCTTGCAGGCCTGTAATTTGAGGTAACAACAAAGTCAGTGTGTAATTTCAGCCAGGACAGAATAGGACAGACACATAAAGGGGAGAGAAAGTTTTCAGTGTTAAATGATGTGTGTGATGATGATAGCTCTGTCTGGTGTGTGTGTGTGTGTCTGTGTGTGTGTGTGTGTGTGTGTGTGTGTGTGTGTGTGTGTGTGTGTGTGTGTGTGTGTGTGTGTGTGTGTGTGTGTGTGTGTGATGATAGCAGTGTATTGTGTGACTGTGACAGGCACCTATAAAGGCTGTCTGAGCAGAGCAGCACTGAACAGAGAAACACTGTTATTCACACCGTTTACTGGCCATTGTCAAAACACAACTGGAACAGGGTTTAACTGCTTTAATGTTACTCAGTCACAGACACACCATCCCCCTCCACTAAACCCCTCCACCTCAGCTCCCCCTCCACTCCCCCCTTCACCATCCCTTCTTCCTATCTCCCACCTTCCCCCTGTTCTCCTTCCCTCTATCCATTCTTCCTACCTCCACCTTCCCCCTGTTCTCCTTCCCTCTATCCATTCTTCCTACCTCCACCTTCCCCCTGTTCTCCTTCCCTCTATCCCTACCATATGGAACATTTTAGACAGATATAGAGCGGGGGGGGGGGATTCCAGTAAGAAGATGGAGAATGGAGAATGAATAAGAACAGGTGAAAAACAGAATGGAAAGAGGCATATGGATGGAGATTTTTTTGAGAGGTGGACAGCGACCTCAGGGGGTGTAGAGGAGAGAAGGGAGGGAGGAGGGGGTGAGGAGGGGGGAGGGGGTGGGGAGGGGTAAGGGAGGGGGAGGGAGGAGGGGGTGGGGAGGGGGTGGGGAGGGAGGGGGTGAGGAGGGGGTGAGGAGGGGTCAGGGAGGGAGGGAGGAGTAGGTGAGGAGGGGTAAGGGAGGGGGAGGGAGGGGGTGAAGAGAGAGGGAGGAGAGAGGAGGGAGGGGGTGAGAAGGGAGGGAGGAGGTCACAACCTTGAGTATTGATCAGGCTCCATAATTTCCACGGCGACTGGGACCCCTCTCTGAGCTGCTGCACTACATTAAACCAGAGATCCATAACACACACACACACATATACACACACACACACACACACACATACACACACACAAACAAACACACACACACACACACACACACACACACACACACACACACACACGCACACGCACACACACACACACACACACACACACACACACACACACACACACACACACACACACACACACACACACACACACACACACACACACACACACACACGCACACACACACACACACACACACACGGCTGCTCATCCAAGCAAAGGAAGAAACTGATTTAATTGTTAGAAAACAATCTGGGGCTGCAGAGTGTTACTGATTCATCATGATTCCTGTGTCCAGGCCTGACTGTATGTGTGTGTGTGTGTGTTGGTGGCAAGCAGGTGGGCTGATGACCTCAGAGATCAGACCGAAGACCTCTTCAGTCTCATCCACTGCCACTGGGCCTTACGGTGCAGGAGGCCTCACATATAGGAGGCCTGATGGTGCAGGAGGCTTCACGTTGCAGGAGGCCTCACGGCGCAGGGGACTGACATTCCATGCTTTACAGATACCATTGCTCTGATTGTCAGGAGGAATGGTGAAGAAGCTGAAGTGAATGGTCTGTCTTCAATCTTCCCGTATCACTTAAAGCCACACACACACACACACACACACACACACACACACACACACACACACACACACACACACACACACACACACACACACACACACACACACACACACACACACACACACACACACACACACACACACACACACACACACAGGCATCAGCCATCAGAGCAGATCACCCCTCATTAAAGAAGAAGCATCAACTCAACCCTCACAACACCTGATCACTGGCCAGTTGATTAAGAACGATACCATTTAAGCCATAAACTATTTCCCAAGTTGGGATCAATAAAGTTCTACTCTATTCATGTTTTATGTGTGGACAACGTCCCAAAGTTGGGACATCTTAGGAAATATTTGGGGCACAACCATGCAACATGCCAGATTAGTAGAGTACTATGTCTACAGGTCCAGTTGGTCTTATAACCTCCCGATTAAATATACTAACCTTTAGTGTGAAGTCGTAAGAATAGAATAGAATGGATATTTATTATCCATTTCCACAGAAATTAAAACCGGCAGCCCTTTGGTTATTGGTCGGGCTAAATGTCTGTGCAGGTTGAATGTAATAAAGTGATATCAGGCTCTTTTGAAATGTTACCACAAGTCTCAGTCAAAGTGATTATATCTCTCTGAGATCTAGTTACACACTCTCCCTCCACTCTCTGTCATTCTTACATGCCTGTGAGTGTTTGTGTAAGAGAGAGCATGTGTGTGTCTATGTGTGTGTTTGTGTGTCTGTATTTGTATGTGTCTGTGTGTCTGTATGTGTGTCTGTGTTTGTATGTGTGTGTGTCTGTGTTTGTATGTGTATCTGTATGTGTTTGTGTGTGTATGTGTGTGTGACTATGATAGCCTACCAACTTGCAGCATCATCTTATTACTGAATGTCTGTGTGTGTGTGTGGTAGGTGTGTGTGGTAGGTGTGTGTGGTAGGCGTGTGTTTGTGTTGACTTGCACCTAATCTCTTTTAGGAGGAGTGAAGGCAGAGCAGTCATCTATCTGATGACCAGACCTAATCCTGTGATGGAGCTCTGTTTAATGGATTATTACACCTGACACACTTTGTGTGTGTGTGTGTGTGTGTGTGTGTGTGTGTGTGTGTGTGTGTGTGTGTGTGTGTGTGTGTGTGTGTGTGTGTGTGTGTGTGTGTGTGTGTGTGTGTGTGTGTGTGTGCGTGTGTGTGTGTGCGTGCGTGTGTGTGTGTGTGTTATGGCTCACATTGCCTCCCAGTGTTAGCGTCAGTGTACTGCCAGTCTAGTAACCGTCACTAGGAAGAGCATTAGTTCCTCTCAGTGTGTCTCTGTCCTTTGCAGCACTGGGCATGCAGACAGACGGACGTGATGGGAGAGGGACTGTGTCTGTGGGGCTGTGTGTGTGTGTGTGTGTGTGTGTGTGTGTGTGTGTGTGTGTGTGTGTGTGTGTGTGTGTGTGTGTGTGTGTGTAGGACGCAGGCAGACAGAGGTGGCGCCTCAGAGATTTCACTTAGTTTAAAAATACTCTCCTCTAATGTCATTAGAGCTGCTTTATAGGATGGTGTGTTAAAACAAGGAGGAATGTGTGTGTCTGCGTGTGTACATTAGAGGGTGCTGTGTTAAAACAAAGAGAGAAGGGGATTTAATCATCTCTCTAAGGCTGCATCTACTCACAGTCCCTTACTGCGTTAACATCATGTTGGCTTACACTTTGTCTGATAGGAGAAACACACACACGCGCACACATGCAATCCATCATTTCTGATTACTGTCAGTACAAAGTATACAGGAATACCTAGATGGCATAGTTACTTACCATCTCTCTCCCTCTCTCTCTCCCCAACTCTTTCTCTCTCTCCCCCAATTATCTCTCTCTCTCCCCCAACTATTTCTCTCCCAACTCTATCTCTATCTCTCTCTACCCCCCCCCCCCCCCCTCTCTCTCAATTCAATTCAATTCAATTCAAGGGGCTTTATTGGCATGGGAAACGTGTTAACAAAGCAAGTGAGGTAGATAATATACAAAAGTGAAATAAACAATAACAATTATCAGTAAACATTACACATACAGAAGTTTCAAAACAATAAAGACATTGCAAATGTCATGTTATATATATATATATATATACAGTGTTGGTTAAGGGTACACAAGGGAAAATAAATAAGCATAAATATGGGTTGTATTTACAATGCTGTTTGTTCTTCACTGGTTGCCCTTTTCTCGTGGCAACAGGTCACAAATCTTGCTGCTGTGATGGCACACTGTGGAATTTCACCCAGTAGATATGGGAGTTTATCAAAATTTGATTTGTTTTCGAATTCTTTGTGGGTCTGTGTAATCTGAGGGAAATATGTCTCTCTAATATGGTCATACATTGGGCAGGAGGTTAGGAAGTGCAGCTCAGTTTCCACCTCATTTTGTGGGCAGTGAGCACATAGCCTGTCTTCTCTTGAGAGCCATGTCTGCCTACGGCGGCCTTTCTCAATAGCAAGGCTATGCTCACTGAGTCTGTACATAGTCAAAGCTTTCCTTAAGTTTGGGTCAGTCACAGTGGTCAGGTATTCTTCCACTGTGTACTCTCTGTTTAAGGCCAAATAGCATTCTAGTTTGCTCTGTTTTTTTGTTAATACTTTCCAATGTGTCAAGTAATTATCTTTTTGTTTTCTCATGATTTGGTTGGGTCTAATTGTGCTGTTGTCTTGGGGCTCTGTGGGGTGTGTTTGTGTTTGTGAACAGAGCCCCAGGACCAGCTTGCTTAGGGGACTCTTCTCCAGGTTCATCTCTCTGTAGGTGATGGCTTTGTTATGGAAGGTTTGGGAATTGCTTCCTTTCAGGTGGTTGTAGAATTTAACGTCTCTTTTCTGGATTTTGATAATTAGTGGGTATCGGCCTAATTCTGCTCTGCATGCATTATTTGGTGTTCTACGTTGTACACAGAGGATATTTTTGCAGAATTCTGCATGCAGAGTCTCAATTTGGTGTTTGTCCCATTTTGTGAAGTCTTGGTTGGTGAGCGGACCCCAGACCTCACAACCATCATTTATAACATCTTTACAGGGCACTATTCTCCTCTATATCCTTATGGCTGAGCTATCTCAGAATACTGCAGAATTAAAGAAACAAGAATCTAGTGAAAACTTCAACGATGAAGAATATAGCAAAACACAATAGTCTCTAGGGGAGAGAGAGAGAGTTGGGTGAGAGATCTCTCTCTCTCTCTCTCTCGCCCTCTCCCCCCCCCCCCCCCCCCCCCCCCCCTAAAGTGACTATTGGGTTTTGCTATATTTTTCATTGTTGAGGTTTTCACTAGATTCTTGTTTCTTTAATTCTACAGTAGAATGACTCTTAAGATAGGTTAAGATAGCTCAGCCATAAGGAAATAGAGGAGAATAGTGCCCTGTAAAGATGTTATATATAATCTATACTAGATATTGCATAGAATTCTCCAAATCTACAGAACTGTTACCTTAGCGATGAAGACCACTTTTATGAGAGGAGGAAAGGAAAGATAAGGACATGAAAGGAAAGAAATGGAAGGAATGGAAAAGAAAAGGATAAAACTGGAGACCTATTGATTTCTCCTAAATAATACAGATGTGCTAGTGACCCTGAGCTGCATGGGTGTGTGTGTGAGTGTGTGTGGATGTGCATGTGTGTGTGTATATGTATATGTGTGCATGTGGGTGTGTGTATGTGTATGTGTGTGTATGTGGGTGTTGTGTGTGTGTGTTCCTGCAAGTGTGCATCTGTGTGTGTGTGTCTGATTATGTGTGTGTAGAACTATAACAAATATGTAAAATATATATAACCCCCTTTAACAAATGAACCAGTGAGTGACAGAGGCCAGTGTTTGTATCTGTAATGGTAGAGAGAATGAGGAGAAGGGGAGAACGACAGCCTTTATCTTGAATGTGTTAAGTCCCTCAACGACTGATTGAGAAAGACACATCTTCACATCTTTAGCTAGTGAATGTGTGTTTGTGTAGTGTGTATATGTGTTTGTATAGTGTGTGTGTGTGTGTGTGTAGTGAGTGTGTGTGTTAATGTGTTCTTCAGCTCTAAGGACTCCATTAGGACACATTACAAAGCCTTGATCCTTTTCATTGTGGAGTGTCCTTGGGTAGCTGGGGCGCCTCTTCCATTACACACATCTCTCTCTGTCTGTCTGTGTGTGTGTGTGTGTGTGTGTTTTTGTTTCTGTGTGTTTGTGTATGTGATTAACTGGGTTCAAAACCGTGTCTCCTGTATGCCAAATGTCTGTCTTAGCCGACTGAGGTAAAGCCTAAGCATTAGCTTGGGGAGCTAACGCCAGTCTTCAGGTTTTAGGAAAGATTACTCATCACTGGATCGTGGTAAGCTGAACCACCTTCGTTACACGTGTGTGTGTTTATATGTTTGTGTGTGTGTGTGTGTCTAAGTGTGTGTTTACCCCCCCAAATTATCTACGCCAGGGGTATTCAACTCTTACCCTACAAGGTCTGGAGCCTGCTGATTTTCTGTTCTACCTGATAATTAATTGCACCCATCTGGTGTCCCAGGTCTAAATCAGTCCCTGATTAGTTGGGTCAATGAACAAATGCAGTGTAACTGGCTTCGAGGTCCAGAGTGTAGTTTGAGGGCTCTACACAGATAAAGGGTACTTTACACACTGCCACTCAGAGAGAGCGAGGAGACATATCTAACCATCAGCTCTATCAGCTACACACTATCCAACCATCACAGCCTTGATCATTAATCACACACACAATCACAAACGCAAGCAACCTTCAGCTTTACTCGGTTCCTCCTCATCATCAGATCCTCTCCATGAATCACTTTGGTGTCTGTTTCTTCCTCTCTCTCTCCCTCTCCCTCTCTCTCCATATCTGTCTCAGTACTCTACTTTCTCTGTCTATCAATTCAATTCAATTCAATTCAAGGGGCTTTATTGGCATGGGAAACATGTGTTAACATTGTCAAAGCAAGTGAGGTAGATAATATACAAAAGTGAAGTAAACAATACAAATTAACAGTAAACATTACACATACAGAAGTTTCAAAACAATAAAGACATGACAAATGTCATATTGCGTATATATACAGTGTTGCAACGATTTACAAATGGTTAAGGGTACACAACGGAAAATAAATAAGCATAAATATGGGTTGTATTTACGATGGTGTTTGTTCTTCACTGGTTGCCCTTTTCTTGTGGCAACAGGTCACAAATCTTCCTGCTGTGATGGCACAATGTGGAATTTCACCCAGTAGATATGGGAGTTTATCAAAATTGGGTTTGTTTTCAAATTCTTTGTGGATCTGTATAATCTGAGGGAAATATGTGTCTCTAATATGGTCATACATTGGACAGGAGGTCAGGAAGTGCAGCTCAGTTTCCACCTCTATCTCTCTCCTCCTTCTCTCTCTTCAATGTTGCCCCCCTACAGAAGCTCCCCAGTGGTCCACTGAGGTGTAGTGTCCACAGTTAAGGTCAGGTCCAGTTGTCCACTAGGAGGGGTATGGAGAACTATGGGGGAGGGGGTTAGGGGTCACAGGCTGCATGGTAGATAGGGCTGGAAGGAGGTGAGAGGGGGAGAGAGAGGGGCCGGAGGGGTGTTAGAAGTCACAGGCTGCATGGTAGATAGGGCTGGAAGGAGGTGTGAGGGGCCGGAGGGGTGTTAGAGGTCACAGGCTGCATGGTAGATAGGGCTGGAAGGAGGTGTGAGGGTCCGGAGGGGTGTTAGAAGTCACAGGCTGCATGGTAGATAGGGCTGGAAGGAGGTGTGAGGGGCCGGAGGGGTGTTAGAGGTCACAGGCTGCATGATAGATAGGGCTGGAAGGAGGTGAGAGGGGGAGGGGGAGAGAGAGGGGCCGGAGGGGTGTTAGAAGTCACAGGCTGCATGGTAGATAGGGCTGGAAGGAGGTGTGAGGGGCCGGAGGGGTGTTAGAGGTCACAGGCTGCATGATAGATAGGGCTGGAAGGAGGTGAGAGGGGGAGGGGGAGAGAGAGAGGCCGGAGGGGTGTTAGGGGTCAGAGTCTGCATGGTAGATATGGCTGGAAGGAGGTGAGAGGGGGAGGGAGAGAGAGAGGGGCCGGAGGGGTGTTAGGGGTCAGAGGCTGCATGGTTGATAGGGCTGGAAGGAGGTGAGAGGGGGAGGGGGAGAGAGATGGGCCGGAGGGGTGTTAGGGGTCAGAGGCTGAATGTTAGATATGGCTGGAAGGAGGTGAGAGGGGGAGGGAGAGAGAGTGGGGCCGGAGGGGTGTTAGGGGTCAGAGGCTGCATGGTAGATAGGGCTGGAAGGAGGTGAGAGGGGGAGGGAGAGAGAGTGGGGCCGGAGGGGTGTTAGGGGTCAGAGGCTGCATGGTAGATAGGGCTGGAAGGAGGTGAGAGGGGGAGGGTTGAGAGAGGGGCCGGAGGGAGTTAGGAAAGAGGGGATAGGGAGAGAGAGGTGACGTTTCAAGGACAGATGGTCAATGTTGGGCAAGATGTACTGTATTTGGAAGTATCCTCATTGAATTCTTTAGTTTAGTTGACAATAGAAACCATTTCAACTGGGCCTAATCAACACCTGAATTACTGGCATGATCAATGTGAATAATATGATGTGATGTCTTTAGGGGTGGATTAGTTATTTCATTGGATAAGAATAACAGAGAATCAGGTGAGTATTCAGGGTATTTAAAGATAGTCATGAAGGTTACTGAGTTTAGAGTGTTTAGAGTGAATCCCTGTCTTCAGTCTGATATTAACTTACTCACTCTTTAGGGACTCCTAATGGACTACATTCATTTAATTACAGCTCTTGATTAACATGCTTTATCGATGCACCCGTGTATGTGTGTGTGTGTGTGTGGTGTGTGTGTGTGTGTGTGTGTGGTGTGTGGTGTGTGTGTGTGTGGTGTGTGTGTGTGTGTGTGTGTGTGTGGTGTGTGGTGTGTGTGGTGTGTGTGTTAAAGGACATGATGAATAGGGAGTGAGGAGGTGTGATAGAGAAAGAGAGTTAGAATGGGATAATTGGGAGAGGTAGTCGAGAAAGAACCAACAATATACAGTGTGATGTCAGAATCCTTTCAGCAGCTAGCCGACAGTTGATTGGTTGGCTGGTGAGAGAGCTTGAACCTGAACTAAAGTTTAAGGGAGACTAACTGCTAGTACTATTATCCTAACATGGGGGCCACATTCTTTAATGAGGTGTCACTGTAAATAAGAATTTGTTCTTAACTGACTTGAACAGTTAAATTAAAGGTTAAATTTAAAAAAAGGTCTGGAGGACCGCACTGAAAATGTGTTATATTTCATCACTCAAAATTTGACTAAAAATGGTCCTCTGTCCAGGGCTCTAAAGTGAGGTCGGATATGCAACAAAATATTTATTTGTGCGACATGGAGTTTTATTTTGGAAGCACCAGTGCTTAACAATATTTCACCGCAACACTTCTCTACACCTCTCAAACAAGACAGGCTGCCCCCCCGTGGCTGCTGGCTGCCCCCCCGTGGCTGCTGGCTGCCCCCCCGTGGCTGCTGGCTGCCCCCCCGTGGCTGCTGGCTGCCCCCCCGTGGCTGCTGGCTGCCCCCCCGTGGCTGCTGGCTGCCCCCCCGTGGCTGCTGGCTGCCCCCCCGTGGCTGCTGGCTGCCCCCCCGTGGCTGCTGGCTGCCTCCCGTGGCTGCTGGCTGCCTCCCGTGGCTGCTGGCTGCCTCCCGTGGCTGCTGGCTGCCTCCCGTGGCTGCTGGCTGCCTCCCGTGGCTGCTGGCTGCCTCCCGTGGCTGCTGGCTGCCTCCCGTGGCTGCTGGCTTCCATTTTCCGGGCCACACACATCAAGACCCGCCCCCTTCCACTCAAGCAGTTAGCACACAGCTCCTCCACACTGTTATTCTCTCAGATTGCTGTCAGTTCATGCGCTCATCACAGGTTCTTCCAAAACAACAAAGATACTGCTTTCCAGGTTGCTTCTAAATATGAATCCAGATGTTTTCTCTGTTATATAGTTAGTTTGTGTATCTTGCTCTCTGCAAAACACGAGTTAGTTAGTCCAAGGAAGCTGGCATGTTCCTAACATAATGCTAGCATGGAGATTTACTATGTGAATTTCATTACCCCCTGGTTCAACCCCCAGATGGAAAAATGTACTGTTTGAAAAGCTAATTTCATGCAATTCTACATATTTTGAAATGGCTTCGGCATATGACCAAGGTGGAAAATAAAAAAATTAAAACCACAGGTCGGGTGTTTTCAGGATGCTTTGAACATTACATGAACACTCATAATTTGATGATTTGTTGCATTAAGATTTTTGGGGGGATTCAATTTAAAGTACATTTTAATATTAATGGTTGATGGCAGTGGGTAACCAACTCATATATTGCAGTCTCCTTCTCAATATACTGCTTAAAAGGTAAGGACTAGGGTTGGGGAATATTCAGAGGTGGAAACTTTCTGTGGGAATTAACGGAAATATATGGGAATTTACGGGAATATATGGGAATGAACGGAAATATATGCAAATTAATGTTAATACCATTTAAATGTAGACGTTTTTTGCATTGGATATATTTACCATATCATATGGAGACTGAAACAAAAACCTTTTTTTTGTACCTTATCATAAGTAGACATAATTGTAAATGATTAGAAATAGAAATAAGAAAAACAATTTAGTTACTAACTGAACTTTAATTCAATGAGTTGACTCTTCACATGGGATGATTTCACTGAACAACAAAAAAAAGGGAATATTGAATGATCCCCAATGATTCATCGCATCTCCCAAAAATGTTTTCAACATAAAATGATAGTCTAGAAACTAAAGCTTGGGTTGTCTTCCTCTCAGGCTTCCATGTCTTCTCCCTGGACCTCCTCAATGTCCACCTCTTGAACATCAGACTCTGAGGCCTCATCTTCACTGTCACTTTCCAACCTTGTTGAGGATGGCTCTTTGTCAGGCTCAAAAAGCCTCATATTTGTCTGGATGGCCACACATTTTTCAACCCTTGTATTGGTCAGCCTGTTGCGTGCTTTGGTGTGTGTGTTCCCAAACAAGGACCAGTTGCACTCTGAGGTGGCTGATGTTGGTGGGATTTGGAGGATGATGGAGGCAACAGGGGGAAAGAGCCTCAGATCCACAAATTCCTCCACCAGGTGGCTGATATGTTGGCACCACTGCCATATTGCATCTCCATCCCAAAGCCCTTGCTTGTCAGTGTACTTCGCCAGACTGCCAAGGACCTTGCCCTCATCCAGGCCAAGGTGGTGAAACACAGTAGTGATGACACCATAGGCCTTGTTGATCTCTGCACCAGACAGGATGCTCTTGCCAGCATACTTGGGGTCCAACATGTATGCTGCAGTGTGTTTGGGCTTCAGGCAGAAGTCTTCACATTTTTTGATGTATTTCAGAACAGCAGTTTCCTCTACTTGGAGCATCAGTGAAGTGGGCAGCGCAGTACGGATTACTTCTCTTACATCTGCAAGCAGAGTCTGAACATCAGACAGGATGGCATTGTCTCCCTCAATCCGTGCAATGGCTACTGCTATAGGTTTCAGGAGTTTCAGGCTGCTTACCATTTACCACCCAAAATACATCATCCAGGAGGATCCTCGTGATGGGGCTGTCCATATAGGCAGACTGTGATATGACCATTTCTTGGAGAGACTCCTTCCCCTCCAGGAGACTGTCAAACATGATGACAACACCACCCCAACAGGTGTTGATGGGCAGCTTCAATGTGGTGCTCTTATTCTCACTTTGCTTGGGGTAGATGCATCAAGATATAGTGCTGCTATATCTTGATGACCCATCACATACAGTTGAAGTCGGAAGTTTACATACACCTTAGCCAAACACATTTAAACTCAGTTTCATAATTCCTGACATTTAGTCAGAGTAAAAATTCCCTGTCTTAGGTCAGTTATGATCACCACTTTATTTTAAGAATGTGAAATGTCATAATAATAGTAGAGAGAATGATTTATTTCAGCTTTTATCTCTTCCATCACATTCCCAATGGGTCAGAAGTTTACATACACTCAATTAGTATTTGCCTTTAAATTGTTTAACTTGGGTCAAATGTTTCAGGTAGCCTTCCTTCCAGGTTTGTTGGCCTCCTTGCTCGCACACACTTTTTTAGTTCTGCCCCCAAATTTTCTATAGGATTGAGGTCAGGGCTTTGTAATGGCCACTCCAATACCTTGACTTTGTTGTCCTTAAGCCATTTTGCCACAACTTTGGAAGTATGCTTGGGGTCATTGTCCATTTTGAAGACTCATTTGCGACCAAGCTTTAACTTCCTGGCTGATGTCTTGATGTTGCTTCAATATATTCACATAATTTTCCTGCCTCATAATGCCATTAATTTTGTGAAGTGCACCAGTCCCTCCTGCAGCAAAGCATGCCGACAACATGCCTCACGTTTGAGATGGTGTTCTTCGGCTTGCATTATGGCCAAACAGTTCTATTTTTGTTTCATCAGACCAGAGGACAGTTCTCCAAAAAGTAAGATTTTTGTCCCCATGTGCAGTTGCAAACCGTAGTCTGGCTATTTTATGGCGGTTTTGGAGCAGTGGCTTCTCGCTGGCTGAGCGGCCTTTCATGTTATATCGATATAGGATTTGTTTTACTGTGGATATAGATAATTTTGTACCTGTTTCCTCCAGCATCTTCACAAGGTCCTTTGCTGTTGTTCTGGGATTGATTTGCACTTTTCGCACCAAAGTACCTTCATTTCTATGAGACAGAACGCCTCTCCTTCCTGAGTGGTATGACAGCTGCGTGGTCCCATGTTTGTACAGTTGAACGTGGTACCTTCAGGCATTTGGAAATTGCTCCCAAAGATGAACCAGACTTGTGGAGGTCTACAATTATTTTTGACTAATTTCTTTTTGTTTTCCCATGATGTCAATTAAAGAGGCACTGAGTTTGAAGGTAGGCCTTGAAATACATCCACAGGTACACCACTAATAGACTCAAATGATGTCAATTCGCCTATCAGAAGCTTCTAAAGCCATGACATAATTTTCTGGAATTTTCCAAGCTGTTTAAATTCACAGTCAACTTAGTGTATGTAAACTTCTGACCCACTGAAATTGTGATACAGTGAATTATAAGTGAAATAATCTGTCTGTAAACAATTGTTTTAAAAATTACTTGTGTCATGCACAAAGTAGATGTCCTAACCGACTTGCCAAAACTATAGTTTGTTAACAAGAAATGTGTGGAGTGGTTGAAAAACAAGTTTTAATGACTCCAACATAACATGACTACTAGTTGAAGATGAATATTAATGTGGTTTATGACTACTAGTTGAAGGTATGTGTGTGTGTGTGTGTGTGTGTGTGTGTGTTTGTGTGTGTGTAGGTAAGTAAAGAAATAAAACAACAGTAAAAAGACATTTGAAAAAAGAGTAGCAAGGCTATATACAGACACCTGTTAGTCAGGGTTATTGAGGTAGTGTGTACATGTAGGTATCGTTAAAGTGACTATGCATACATGATGAACAGAGAGTAGCAGTAGCGTAAAAAGAGGGGTTGGCGGGTGGTGGAACACAATGCAGATAGCCCAGTTAGCCAATGTGCGGGAGCACTGGTTGATCGGGCCAATTTAGGTAGTATGTACATGAATGTATAGTTAAAGTGACTATGCATATAAGATTAACAGAGAGTAGCAGCAGTGTAAAAAGAGGGGTTGGGGGGGCACACAATGCAGATAGTCCAGTTAGCCAATGTGTGGGAGCACTGGTTGATCGGGCCAATTTAGGTAGTATGTACATGAATGTATAGTTAAAGTGACTATGCATATAAGATTAACAGAGAGTAGCAGCAGTGTAAAAGAGGGGTTGGGGGGGCAAACAATGCAAATAGTTCGAGTAACCATTTGGTTACCTGTTCAGGAGTCTAATGGCTTGGGGGTAAAAACTGTTGAGAAGCCTTTTTGTCCTAGACTTGGCACTCTGGTACCGCTTGCCATGCGGTAGTAGAGAGAACAGTCTATGACTGGGGTGACTGGGGTCTTTGACCATTTTTAGGTCCTTCCTCTGACACCGCCTGTTGTAGAGGTCCTGGATGGCAGGCAGCTTAGCCTCAGTGATGTCCTGGGCCGTACGCACTACCCTCTGTAGTGCCTTGCGGTCGGAGGCCGAGCAATTGCCGTACCAGGCAGTGATGCAACCGGTCAGGATGCTCTCGATGTTGCAGCTGTAGAACCTTTTGAGGATCTCAGGGCCCATGCCAAATACTTTTAGTTTCCTGAGGGAGAATAGGCCCTCTTCACGAATGTCTTGGTGTGTTTGGACCAATCTAGTTTGTTGTTGATGTGGACACCAAGGAATTTGAAACTCTCAACCTGCTCCACTACAGCCGTGTCGATGAGAATGGGGACGTGCCCGGTGCTCCTTTTCCTGTAGTCCACAATCATCTCCTTAGTCTTGGTTACGTTGAGGGATTGTTGTTATTAAGTTGTTATTCTGTCACCACCCGGCCAGGTCTCTGACCTCCTCCCTATAGGCTGTTTCGTCGTTGTCGGTGATCAGGCCTATCACTGTTGTGTCGTCAGCAAACTTAATGATGGTGTTGGAGTCGTGCCTGGCCACGCAGTCGTGGGTGAACAGGGAGTACAGGAGGGGACTGAGCATGCACCCCTGGGGGACTCCAGTGTTGAGGATCAGCGTGGCAGATGTGTTGCTACCTACCCTCACCACCTGGGGGCGGCCTGTCAGGAAGTCCAGGATCCAGTTGCAGAGGGAGTTGTTTAGTCCCAGGATCCTTAGCTTGGTGATGAGCTTTGAGGGTACTATGGTGTTGAATGCTGAGCTGTGGTTAATCAACAGCATTCTCACATAAGTGTTCCTTTTGTCCAGGTGGGAAAGGGCAGTGTGGAGTGCAATAGAGATTGCATCATCTGTGGATCTGTTTGGGCGGTATGCAAATTGGAGAGGGTCTAGGGTTTCTGGGATAGTGGTGTTGATGTGAGCCATGACCAGCCTTTCAAAGCACTTCATGGCTACGGACGTGAGTGCTACGGGTCTGTAGTCATTTAGGCAGGTTGCCTTTGTGTTCTTGGGCACAGGGACTATGGTGGTCTGCTTGAAACATGTTGGTATTACAGACTCAATCAGGGACATGTCGAAAATGTCAGTGAAGACACCTGACAGTTGGTCAGCACATGCCCGGAGCACACGTCCTGGTAATCCATCTGGCTCCGCAGCCTTGTGCATGTTGACCTGTTTAAAGGTCTTACTCACGTCGGCTACGGAGAGCGTGATCACACAGTCATACGGAACAGCTGATGCTCTCATGCATGCCTCAGTGTTGCTTGCCTCGAAGCGAGAATAGAAGTGATTTAGCTCGTCTGGTAGGCTCGTGTCACTGGACAGCTCGCAGCTTTGCTTCCCTTTGTGGCCTGTAATAGTTTACAAGCCCTGCCACATAAGATGAGCGCCAGAGCCTGTGTAGTATGATTCGATGTTAGCCCTGTATTGACGCTTTCCCTGTTTGATGGTTCGTCGCAGGGCATAGCGGGATTTCTTGTAAGCTTCCGGGTTAGAGTCCCGGGTTAGTGTTGTTGCTGACAAGCAGAGTAATTCCCCTGTATTTTAGACCATTGTTTAGAGGGAGAAATGTTCCACTGATCAGACTAAAAGTACATAAATAATCAAATCTCCTGAAGACAAGATGACAAATCTGCCGCAACTCCCTAACCAAATTACTGTTCTATTTATTGTCCCCCCTCTAGAATAATAAAACTTCCACTTTTGGGTTCACAATCTGTTTGACAAAATTATTTTCATAGTTACAAATCAGGTCACCCTACCAAAATTCCCTGCTAAAACATACTGCAGGTCTGTCTGCTGCCTTTTCCTTGTCACAGCCTAAACGCCAATCACCAAACTAGGGGACTAGTGTGGATTAATCGACTTTAGCACATGCTGTCGAAAGGCTGCATTCTGCAATAGCAACCTCATTTTGTTGACAACATTGTACATAAAACAGCGTTACCGTGCTACTCTTTCTCAGTGGTGATTTTAGCATAGAAATGTTCTATAGGCAGACAAAACAAATATAGATTTTTATTCATGCCAACAAAGCCACAACACAACACTAACAATACATTAATTGCACTATAACGGTGTCAAATGGTGCCCACAAACTGTTAGGGCCTACATAAAGCTGTCCCAACTACAGTCCCAACATCTTACCACTGCTACACCTGGCTATCAGTGGAGCTTTTTCTGGCAGTGAAACAGTTCATTCAACCTCAACTGCCTTAAAAAAACATAGGTGATATGGCTGACTTGCTTAAAGAAATGTGGTTCCTACTGACAATTGAGATGTACAAACTATGGCATAAATGGACGATGAGCGGATAAGAGGCCATCCGTAATTTCGATTAAGACATTAGAGCTAGGATGGGCGTAGTCAATATAACTATTTGTTCAGCACTTTGAAATGTACACCGACAGAATTCAAAACATGGGCCGTTCTTACAGTATTCTCCCTGAATACCAAGTCAGAACCGTAGGATAAATATAAGCTGACATTGAAAGCTCTTACAATATTCAATGATTATCTTTCTCTAAAACAGGCTGTAGGCTACATGTGCACGACTGAGTCAGAACAGTAGGTGAAATTAATAGTAGGAAAAGGGACCAAATTATTAGGGTGAGGCACATGGACTACTAACAGCTTACTACACAACATACACTTAGCATTACTTTCTTAGCTGCAGTATACATATCTTCCTGGCATATTACATAATTAGGCAGCAGCATACAATACATTTTTGTACTCACCCTGTTGTGCTGTTCTCACTTGAACAGGAAGGTCTTTCGTGGGAAAATATTGTCATCAAAGTTTGGCATTCTCTGGATTTATGGTGCTTTCAAGACAACTGGGAACTCGGAAAAAAACAAGGTTGAATCATGATGACGTCAGTCATCTTCAGGTCGGAGGTCAAGAAAGAGGCCCGAGTTCCAGACTTGCGATTCCGAGTTGAATGACCATTCAAAATGTATTTTGCCAGTCAGAGCTAATTTTTTTCCAAGTTCCCAGCTTGAACTCTTTGAAGTCAGATTTTCCAGTTCTGAGTTTCCAGGTGTTTTGAACACGGCAGAAGTCATGCTGGATTGACAACATGGCAAATGTTGAATGTTTATCCTTTTAATCTTGGAAAAGAGAGCCTTAACCCCAAACTTGGAACCACAAATCCAATTCACTGAATAGCAGGTTAGTGATTGCTTTGCAATGCTTGTAGTTAGGCACTAATTCCTTTCCAACCACTCATTATTTAATTTGTGACTTCCAATCTGTTGTGTGATGTTTATGTCCAATGGCCGATGACCACAGATATATTTTATCTAAAATTGTGACTTCCGATCTGTTGTGTAATGTTTATGTACAATGGCCGATGAGCACAGATATATTTGATCTAAAATCTCTCCATTATTTATCTTTATATGACAAAAAACATTAAAAAACATTTTCCAGTAAATTGTTGACTTCATTCATGATGATGACTACTAGCTTGCTAGCTAATATTTTGAAAGCATGATGTTGACATGATCAGTCCACTCAAAGCTACTGTGGATATAACGTGATTTGATGTCATTTTATCTGTGGCCAATGACATTGAGCCTTCTTGGATGGACACTTCTCATGCAACTCTATGGCAGCACCCAAGGGGGTTGAATTTTTGAGCACTACCCGTAGATTCGGCGGTGACGTAGAGTCCCCTTGAGTGACAGAACACTGAGCCAATCCCAGCGCAACTAGAGAACATTACCAACCCCTATGCTCCGTATTTTCTGCTGGCTGCCCCACCAACATATAAAGCTCTGAGCTCGGCTGAAACACTTTCATTTTGGAGCTGCCTTATTTAAGAAAGGAAAAAAGACACCAAGTTTGTATGTGGCTTTATTAACTCAATGATTTTTTTGTTTTTGTTTGTTTACATAATAATGTATATAATGTATATATGTATACAGTACCAGTCAAAAGTTTGGACACACCTACTCATTCAAGTGTTTATCTTTATTTTTACTATTTTCTACATTATAGAACAATAGTGAAGACATCAAAACGATTAAATAACAATTATGGAATCATTTTTTGGTTACTACATGATTCCATATGTGTTATTTCATAGTTTTGATGTATTCACTATTATTCTACAATGTAGCTAATAGTAAAAATAAAGAAAAACCCTCGAATGAGTAGGTGTGTCCAAACTTTTGACTGGTATCTTTGTCTAAATGCAACATCTATTCAAATGTGATTAGGGTCCCCTGGGAAACACTGACCAACACTTTGGTTCCTACCCTGTCATAACTCCTACCTGGATTTTTAATTTCTTGTCATCTTCATGAGATGTGCATCAAAAGTAAGTAGGATTCATATAGGCCTAATGTAAGCAGCAGGGTAGCCTATTGGTTAGAGTGTTGGACTAGTAACCGGAAGGTTGCAAGTTCAAACCCCTGAGTTGACAAGGTACAAATCTCAATCAATTAAAACATATATTTTTCTGGTGTTCCTAAATGTTATGTGGTGCTGGTTACTTTTTACAGTTAGCAGCACCAGTGCTACCAATGAACATGTTTACATTAAGAGCCCTGACTGTCTAGCTTTCATTTCAGTGATTATTAGCGAGCTGGACATGGTCAAGAAACTGTTTGAATGTAGTTCCATTAGAATTTCTACAGTTTAGATTTGGTTTTAGTAATGTTTAAGTATATTGAGTTGGTTCCACCCACCCGCTGTTTTTTTTTTTACATACAGTATGTTTTACACCCCTGCCACCCGTGTATGTGTGTGTGTGTGTGTGTGTGTGTGTGTGTGTGTGTGTGTGTGTGTGTGTGTGTGTGTGTGTGTGTGTGTGTGTGTGTGTGTGTGTGTGTGTGTGTGTGTGTGTGTGTGTGTGTGTCTTCTCCTTCTCTCTCTGCCTGAAAGCCTCAGCAGCCTCAGGGAGTTGTGAGAAATCAATAGTATTCAGCATCTTCTCCTCTTTATTCATTTAATAACTCTGGAGCATTGGATTATAGTTCAGCTGAACCCCATCATAGAAGCCCCATCACCACCTCTCTGTACCTCTCTCTCTTATATCTCTCCCTCTCTATCTACCCGTGTCTCTCTCTCTTTCTCTGTATCCGTCTCTCCATGCAGAGCAGCTGCCATTAAATTGTTTGTGTGTGTGTACGTCCGTACATGTGTGTGTGTGTGTGTGTGTGTGTCGGTGCATATTGATCAGTGTGGTCAGCTTTATGGTGTGTAGTTGTAAACGTCATGTTTTAACTGTCTGATGTTTGATGTGACTGAGATTAAAGTGTTTGCAGGGAAACAGAGTAGCACAGCAGCAAACAGTCCCGACGCTGCCAGCTACCATTATTCTGCTATTAGACCACAGGGAAATTACTATATGACTGGCTGATTTATCAATGTAAATAAGAGCATTTCCTTTAGCGCTGTGTGGTGTGTGTGTTTCTGCTACTGTGTGATCTCTACTGCCTGAGTTCTATTAATCACGTTTCTAACCATCCCTCCAAACACTAGGAGAAGTGTATAGAGAACCCCCATAGGACTCTTTTTGGTTTCAGGGAGAACCCTTTTTGGTTCCAGGGAAAACTGTTTTTGGTTCCAGGGAGAACCCTTTTGGGTTCCGTGTAGAACCTTTTGTGTAAAGGGTCCTACATGGTACCCAAAAGGGTTCTACCTGGAACCAAGAGTGTTCTACCTGGAACCAAAAAGGGTTCTTCAAAGGGTTCTCCTATAGGGACCCTTTTAGGTTCTAGACAGCACTTTTATTTCTAAGAGAGTACCGTCATACTGCCTGGTCTTTTATTTCTAAGAGAGTACCGTCATACTGACTGGTCTTTTATTTCTAAGAGAGTACCGTCATACTGCCTGGTCTTTTATTTCTAAGAGAGTACCATCATACTGACTGGTCTTTTATTTCTAAGAGAGTACCGTCATACTGACTGGTCTTTTATTTCTAAGAGAGTACTGTCATACTGACTGGTCTTTTATTTCTAAGAGAGTACCGTCATACTGACTGGTCTTTTATTTCTAAGAGAGTACCGTCATACTGACTGGTCTTTTATTTCTAAGAGAGTACCGTCATACTGACTGGTCTTTTATTTCTAAGAGAGTACTGTCATACTGACTGGTCTTTTATTTCTAAGAGAGTACCGTCATACTGACTGGTCTTTTATTTCTAAGAGAGTACTGTCATACTGCCTGGTCTTGTACTGTAGTACCATGCGATTTCACTGACAGCGATAGAAGGGGAATAAATAGATTCCTGTAAACCAACACAACAACAGCTGCACCTAATACAGCTCAGGCCAGTTACACCCGTTGGAACTTATTCCAGGTGTAAGACTACAGGAGAATCAGGTAGACAACACATGTCCTCCACTGTTCCCAGGGTTTTACTTCAGTTCTCCTAATAGATGGCCAATTCACCCAATCACATATTAACTCTTATCATAGTAACATTTAGGGATTATTACACACTATTTAGACAGTATTTACACTGCATTACACGCTATTTAATCACTATTTACTGTCCGACTGTTGATAAGAGGCAGAAAGTTATAGCCTGTCATAAGTCAACAAGTGGCCACTATCCACATCACACAGATGGAGGGACTGTAAATACACACATGCATGGACGAACAGACACAGACATGCACACACACACAGGCACACATATGAACGCCACTGATGCAAAGATGCATGCACACATGGACTCAGGCATGTACACATGTATAGAACCACACACACACACACACACACACACACACACACACACACACACACACACACACACACACACACACACACACACACACACACACACACACACACACACACACACACACACACACACACACACACACACTCAACAGTTTTAAATGAGAACATCATGATGAGGAGTCAGTCTGTCAAACACACTACACTCACCCTGCCTTTTGACACTCTCTCATGCAAAGACAATGCTTAATCAATACAGAGTCAAACATGTTCTATCTGCCTCACTGAGCTCCAATAAAACCCTCTGTCACAGGAGGCCCAACCAACCGACCGCTCTGCACCAGCTAGCACCCACACACACAGACAAACACTCCCACAAACACAGACAAACACACACAGCTGAGAAGTTTGTGGTGGCATAATAATTTTTCTCCTTTCTCTCTCTCACAATCCCTCTTCTCCCCCCTCATCTCTCTCTCCAACATCTACCCCGTGCTGAGAGACACAAAGACCCACAGGCAGGTACAGATGGGGAGGCCCCTGTAAGTGTGTGTGGTGTGTAGTGTGTGTGTGTGTGTTTGACCCATCAGCCCTGTTCTCTCTTTGTCTGGTTGTGATGCTGTGACAAGCTGCCTTGTCCTCTAATAAAAGACCTGCTCAGGCTTTACCTGCTCTGTGGGGGAGTGTGTGTGTGTGTGTGTGTGTGTGTGTGTGTGTGTGTGTGTGTGTGTGTGTTAAAGGGGTCTTGGCCCACCTGTCCCCCAGCTGGTGCTCTTGTGGCTGATGACAGTGAGCTGTTCCCTGAGCAGCTGAAGGGTTAGTTGTCTTATGCACATCTAAACCATGGCTCTCCAACCATGTTCCTGGACAGCTACCCTCCTGTAGGTTTTCAATCCAACCCCAGTTGTAACTAACCCAATTCAATTTATCAACCCGCTCATTATTAGAATCAGGTGCGCTAGATTAGGGTTGGAGTGAAAACCTACAGGCCGGTAGCTCTCCAGGAACAGCGTTGGAGAGCCCTGAAACACTCCAGAAGGTGAGTTGTCTGTAGACAGATTTATGATAAGTTCACTCCCTCTAAACACCTGACCATAACCAGTAGAAGGAAAAACACATAACTGACCTCAGATCAGTATTCGGGGAGACTCGATCAATCCTTCTCTTATCTGACCAGAAGCAGCCAATCAGTGAAAGGAATCTTTCAATTTCCATGATGTCACAGCACCATCTGGTGGCACACCTCAGCACTATACACTCCTCTGTCTCTTTTCTCCATGTTGAGCTGGTTTGGCCTTGCTGCAGGTCAGTGCTGTCATCTGGTGTCTTTCTACTGCAACTGCCACACACAACCTGGACTGGGGATTGGATAGTATGACCTGGGCCCGGTTTCCCAAAAGCATCTTAAGGCTAAGGCTAAATTCATTGTTAGAACCATAGCATCCTGTGGATGCTTTTGGAAAACCGGGCCCTGATTAGTTGTGGAGAGTGCGTTTGTCACAGTTGTAGAATGTTTGATGGTGTTAAGTAAATAAGCTAGTAGTAGGCTAGTATTGGCGATCTGAGATTCAGCAATGTGATGATACATGCTCGCGTTGCCGCATTTATTTCAAATTGCCTATTTAAGCCTATCCTTGTTCAGATGAGTGGTCACATTTTTATGTGTTGTTATCAATAGTGCTTCTTTACATTATACTTAGAATAAAGGCCATTACGTTGCTTATTTTACCTAAAAAAAATGTTTCTACAGCAAATCACCAGTTTGAGCCTCATCTTAAACATTCAAACGACAAAACGGCCTGTGTCATTTTCCCTGGGATGTATTCATTAAGCCTATTATGTTGCAAAAAGTTTAGCCTTGCAACACAAACCATTCACTCCAAACGCGATTGAGTTATTTTTTTTCTTAAACGGAACTTCTAGTTCAGTCATGTCTCTCTTCAAAAAGAATAAGCGGCTGGAAGAAGTTGGAAGCAACACCACGATCTTCCCTCCACTTCGGAGATAGCACGGAATAATCAAATCAAAGTGTACCGGTCGCATACACAGTTTAGCAGATGTTATGGTGGGTGCAGCGAAATGCTCACGTGAATAGCTTCTAACAATGCAGTCAAATGTCAAACAAGTACACAAATAATTAAAATGTAAATACTAATAATCAAGAACGTCGGGACGAAACCCATTAACAACCCAAAGAGCGCTGTAAAAGTAATCCAAATGCAATCTAGACATATGTACACTGAAAAATGACCCAAGATATAGATATGTACAGCAGTATATATATATTAATTAGCTATGTCAAGAATGCAGTATATAAATAAATATGCAGTGTAACTAAATACAAAGTATGGTAGTATAAATATTAGAATGAGCTATGTCAGGAATACAGTATTTAAATACTCAGTGTGAAACAGGAAGTGTCCAGTGGTTCAATATCTCTATGAAATGGTACAGCAGTATTGGCTGTGTGAGTGAGTATGAGGTGTCTGTGTGTGTGTTTTGTGTGTGTGAGGGTGCATCACCTGATAGAATACAACAGGTGTAGGTAGACCTTACTCAGAAATGCTTACTTGCAGGCTCTAACCAATGGTGCAAAAAATGTATTAGGTGAACAATAGGTAAGTCAAGAAATAAAACAACAGTAAAAAGACAGGCTATATACAGTAGCGAGGCTATAAAAGTAGCGAGGCTACATACAGACACCGGTTAGTCAGGCTGATTGATATAGTATGTACATGTAGATATGGTTAAAATGACTATGCATATATGATGAACAGAGAGTAGCAGTAGCGTAAAAGAGGGGTTGGCGGTTTGGGGGTTATGGGACACAATGCAGATAGCCCGGTTAGCCAATGTGCGGGAGCACTGGTTGGTCGACCCAATTGAGGTAGTATGTACATGAATGTATAGTTAAAGTGACTATGCATATATGATAAACAGAGAGTAGCAGCAGTGTAAAAAGAGGGGTTGGGGGGGCACACAACTCAAATAGTCTGGGTCGCCATTTGATTACTTGTTCAGGAGTCTTATGGCTTGGGGGTAAAAACTGTTGAGAAGCCTTTTTGTCCTAGACTTGGCACTCCGGTACCGCTTGCCATGCGGTAGTAGAGAGAACAGTTTGTGACTGGGGTCTTTGACAATGTTTAGGGCCTTCCTCTGACACCACCTGGTGTAGAGGTCCTGGATGGCAGGCAGCTTAGCCCCAGTGATGTACTGGGCCGTACGCACTACCCTCTGTAGTGCCTTGTGGTCAGAGGCCGAGCAATTGCCGTACCAGGCAGTGATGCAACCAGTCACAATGATCTCAATGTTACAAAGTATGGTAGTATAAATATTAGAATGAGCTATGTCAGGAATACAGTATTTAAATACTCCGTGTGATGGACTTGTAATAGAAGTGTTTTTGTCTTTTGGTCTTGGCACTGATGCACCTAGACAGTAGCTGAAGTAAACAGTCCTTAGCTGGGGTGACTGAGGTCCTTGATTATATTATTGGCCTTCCTTTGACAATGCAGGATTTTTACCTTGTCAGCTCAGGGATTTGATCTTGCAACCTTTCAGTTACTAGTCCAATACTTTAACCACTAGGCTACCTGTGTGTTTGGCACAGAATGCAGTAAATGTCCTGGAGGGCAGGCAGCTTGCTCCCGATGATGTGTTGACCTCATCATCCTCTAGAGAGCCATGCGGTTGAGGGTGGTGCAGTATCCGTACCAGGTGGTGATGCAGCCAGACAGAATGCTCTCAATAGTGCATCTGTAGATGTTTGTGAAGGTCTTATGGGCCATGCTGAATTTATTCCGCCGTCTGAGGTTGTAGAGGTGCTGTTGCGCCTTCTTCACCACGGTGTTGGTGTGGTGAGACCATTTCAGGTCCTCAGTGATGTGCACGCCGAGGAACTTTAAGCTTTTGACCCTATTCATTGTGGCCCCGTCGATGAGGATGGGGGGGGTGCTCCCCCTTCTGTCTCCTGTAGTCCACGATCAGCTCCTTAGTTTTGTTGACATTGAGGGAGAGGTTATTTTCCTGGCACCACTCCGCCAGGAATCTAACCTCCTCCCTGTACGCTGTCTCGTTGTTGTTGGTAATCAGGCCTACCACTGTCATGTCGTCAGCAAACTTTATGATAGAGTTGGAGTCATGCGTGACCACACAGTCATGGGTGAACAGGGAGTACAGGAGGGGGCTGAGCACACTCCCTTGGGGGACCCCCGTGTTGAGAACCATCACGGTGGAGGTGTTGTTCTAACCTCACCACCAGGGGTCGGCCCATCAGGAAATCTAGGACTCAGTTGCACAGGGAGGAGACCCAAGGCCATGAATTTAGTGACGAGCTTGGAGGGCACTATGGTGAGCTATAGTTGATGAACAGCCTTCGCACATAGGTATTCCTCTTGTCCAGGTGGGATAGTGCAACGGCGATTGTGTCGTCTGTGGATCTGTTGGGGTGGTATGCAAATTGTAGTGGGTCAAGTGTGTCGGGTATGATGGTGGTGATATGGTCCTTGACTTTCAAAGAACTTCATGATTGTCATTGGCGATTGTCATTTAGTTCAGTTACCTTAGCTTGCTTGGGTACAGGAACAATGGTCGCTGTCTTGAAGCAAGTGCGGATGACAGGCTGGTATAGTGAGAGGTTGAAAATGTCCGTAAACACTCCAGCCAGCTGGCCTGCGCATGCTCTGAGAACGCGGCTCGGGATAGATGTGCAGCTTGTGCCAAACACTTTGCAGACTTTTCAGACTGAAATTGCAACATGTGGAAACGATACAATTAAAATGAACTACAACATCCGTTTAAGAACACAACAGATTTTATGCCACTTTGAAGAGCATTTGGAGTAAGCGGTTTGCAACAGAATCGCCACACCTGTGTAATACGCACCCATTGTTTGGGATAATCAAAGATTGTCTATTATATTGACAAGATAGTCAAGTGACTGCTGGAAGGTAGGCAGGAGGAGGTGAGATCAGGTGGGACCATTCTAGCCATTGAAAGGGCAGATACATGTGTGAACAACAGATAGAGCACTCATCTTTGTATCTGTGCCATTATAGCGTTTGTGACAGCATGGGCAGCGCCATTGAGGCTATCGCCATTTTAAAGCAGTACATTTTCTTCGTCATTGGCTGATTGCTCCCAACTCATAGGAATCCCCACCCAGTTGCCTATTTTAAAATGGTGGAAGCCCTCAATGACAATGTCCGTACTAAAACCGGTTATATCCATGATGAGTCCTCTATCTATCTCTATGACAACAGGCACAACTCTGATATAAGGTTTTTGATTTTTTAAGTTGCCGAAATACCATGTGCGTCCACTTATATGCACTTATGTAAAGACACACTTTTTTTGGACAAGCTATGTTTTCAAAATTTCCAGGGATATACAACATCCTGAAATATGTGTAAATATCTTTGTTAGAATGAATACTATATTTCTCTTGACAGAGTGATGCTGAATGTAAAAAATGGCTCAACTTACTCCACTCTCCCCTATGCATGTGTGTGTGTGTCTGTCTGTCTGTCTGTCTGTCTGTCTGTCTGTCTGTCTGTCTGTCTGTCTGTCTGTCTGTCTGTCTCTCTCTCTCTCTCTGTGTGTGTATGTGTGTATGTGTGTGACAGGAGTGAACTGACAGGACACGGGAGAGAATGCTTTGCAGTCTCATGCATATGCAGTCCCGAATGCATTCCGCATGCATAATGAATTCCCTGAGCAAATGTCATAGAGAAGGATTTAGAATTACAAATCTCTATTGTGCTCATCATGTGGATCTATGCATGAATGCATCTAATGAATGTGTCCCAAATGGCACCCTATTCCCTGTATAATGCACTACTTTTGACTAGAGCACTGTAAGCTCTGGACAAAGTAGCGCGCTATATAGAGAATAGGGTGCCATTTCTCATTATATGATCTGCTATGGATGGGAATGTCACATTAGGCATATTTGGGAAAGTTAGGAATCAGTAGAACAAAGTACTCTCAGGGCTAAATGTGTGAGCAGTGATGTTATGCAATATTGGAGTGACCGAGGATGGACTTTGTGTTGTGGCTTGTGTTAGTAGTTATACAAAGATGTTGTCATAAGCCCACACACCCTGTAACTCTTGAGGACCAGGGCTGGAATTAAAGCCTGTACCTCTGTAGGACTAGAATTAAAGTCTGTATCTCTGTAGGACTAGAATTAAAGACTGTAGCTCTGTAGGACTAGAATTAAAGACTGTAGCTCTGTAGGATTAGAACTAAAGACTGTAGCTCTGTAGGACTAGAACTAAAGACTGTAGCTCTCCAGGACTATAACTAAAGACTGTAGCTCTCCAGGACTAGAACTAAAGACTGTAGCTCTGTAGGACTAGAACTAAAGACTGTAGCTCTGTTGGACTAGAACTAAAGACTGTAGCTCTGTAGGACTAGAATTAAAGTCTGTAGCTCTGTAGGACTAGAATTAAAGACTGTAGCTCTGTAGGACTAGAATTAAAGACTGTAGCTCTGTAGGATTAGAACTAAAGACTGTAGCTCTGTAGGACTAGAACTAAAGACTGTAGCTCTCCAGGACTATAACTAAAGACTGTAGCTCTCCAGGACTAGAACTAAAGACTGTAGCTCTGTAGGACTAGAACTAAAGACTGTAGCTCTGTTGGACTAGAACTAAAGACTGTAGCTCTGTATGACTAGAACTAAAGCCTGTAGCTCTGTAGGACTAGAACTAAAGACTGTAGCTCTGTAGGACTCAAACTAAAGCCTGTAGCTCTGTATGACTAGAACTAAAGACTGTAGCTCTGTAGGACTCAAACTAAAGCCTGTAGCTCTGTATGACTAGAACTAAAGACTGTAGCTCTGTATGACTAGAACTAAAGCCTATAGCTCTGTATGGCTAGAACTAAAGACTGTAGCTCTGTAGGACTAGAACTAAAGACTGTAGCTCTGTAGGACTAGAACTAAAGACTGTAGCTCTGTAGGACTAGAACTAAAGACTGTAGCTCTGTAGGACTATAACTAAAGACTGTAGCTCTGTAGGACTAGAACTAAAGCCTATAGCTCTGTATGACTAGAACTAAAGCCTGTAGCTCTGTAGGACTAGAACTAAAGCCTGTAGCTCTGTAGGACTAGAACTAAAGACTGTAGCTCTGTAGGACTAGAACTAAAACCTGTAGCTCTCCAGGACTCAAACTAAAGCTTGTAGCTCTGTAGGACTAGAACTAAAGCCTATAGCTCTGTATGACTAGAACTAAAGCCTGTAGCTCTGTAGGACTAGAACTAAAGACTGTAGCTCTGTAGAACTAGAACTAAAGCCTGTAGCTCTGTATGACTCAAACTAAAGACTGTAGCTCTGTAGGACTCAAACTAAAGAGTGTAGCTCTGTATGACTAGAACTAAAGCCTGTAGCTCTGTATGACTAGAACTAAAGCCTGTAGCTCTGTAGGACTCAAACTAAAGACTGTAGCTCTGTAGGACTAGAACTAAAGACTGTAGCTCTCCAAGACTATAAATAAAGACTGTAGCTCTGTATGACTAGAACTAAAGCCTGTAGCTCTGTATGACTAGAACTAAAGCCTATAGCTCTGTATGACTAGAACTAAAGCCTGTAGCTCTGTATGACTAGAACTAAAGCCTGTAGCTCTCCAAGACTATAACTAAAGACTGTAGTTCTGTAGGACTCAAACTAAAGCCTGTAGCTCTGTATGACTATAACTAAAGACTGTAGCTCTGTATGACTAGAACTAAAGACTGAAGCTCTGTTGGACTCAAACTAAAGCCTGTAGCGCTGTATGACTAGAACTAAAGACTGCAGCTCTGTAGGACTAGAACTAAAGACTGTAGCTCTGTAGGACTAGAACTAAAGACTGTAGCTCTCCAGGATTAGAACTAAAGCCTATAGCTCTGTATGACTAGAACTAAAGCCTGTAGCTCTGTAGGACTAGAACTAAAGACTGTAGTTCTTTAGGAGTAGAACTAAAGCCTGTAGCTCTGTAGGAGTAGAACTAAAGCCTGTAACTCTGTAGAACTAGAACTAAAGCCTGTAGCTCTGTATTACTCAAACTAAAGACTGTAGCTCTGTAGGACTCAAACTAAAGCATGTAGCTCTGTATGACTAGAACTAAAGCCTGTAGCTCTGTATGACTAGAACTAAAGACTGTAGCTCTGTAGGACTCAAACTAAAGACTGTAGCTCTCCAAGACTATAACTAAAGACTGTAGCTCTGTATGACTATAACTAAAGACTGTAGCTCTGTATGACTATAACTAAAGACTGTAGCTCTGTATGACTAGAACTAAAGCCTGTAGCTCTGTATGACTATAACTAAAGACTGTAGCTCTGTATGATTAGAACTAAAGACTGTAGCTCTGTATGACTAGAACTAAAGCCTATAGCTCTGTATGACTAGAACTAAAGCCTGTAGCTCTGTATGACTAGAACTAAAGACTGTAGCTCTGTAGGACTAGAACTAAAGCCTGTAGCTCTGTATTACTCAAACTAAAGACTGTAGCTCTGTATGACTAGAACTAAAGACTGCAGCTCTGTAGGACTAGAACTAAAGCCTGTAACTCTGTATTACTCAAACTAAAGACTGTAGCTCTGTATGACTAGAACTAAAGACTGTAGCTCTCCAGGACTATAACTAAAGCCTGTAGCTCTGTAGGACTAGAACTAAAGACTGTAGCTCTGTAGGACTAGAACTAAAGCCTGTAGCTCTCCAGGACTATAACTAAAGCCTATAGCTCTGTAGGACTAGAACTAAAGCATGTAGCTCTGTATGACTAGAACTAAAGCCTGTAGTTCTGTGAGGCAGAGGGCCCTGGTTCAAGCCCAGTCAGAGGCAAGTTCAGGGACTTAAGCTAGCAAACGGATGCTGTTTACTGTGTGTGTGTTTTTGATGGCCTGGGTAGGCGGCATTTGCAGCTGGTGAAAAGTAATTGCATTTGTTTTGATACCAGCAGAGTTGGATAAAGTACCAATTATCATACTTGAGTAAAAGTAAAGATACCTTAATAGGAAATGACTCAAGTAAAAGTGAAAGTCACCAAGTTAAATACTACTTGAGTAAAAGTCTAGTATTTGGTTTTAAATATACTTCAGTATCGAAAGTAAAAGTATAAATAATTTCACATTCCATATTTTAATCAATCCAGATGGCACCATTTTCTTATTTTCTTAATTGACGGATAGTCTGCCAGATCAGAGGCAGTAGGGATGACCAGGGATGTTCTCTTGATAAGTGTGTGAATTGGCCAATACTTCTGTCCTTCTAGGCATTTGAAATGTAGCTAGTACTTTTGGGTATCAGGGAAAATGTATGGAGTAGAAAGTACATTATTTTCATAAGGAATGTAACGTAGTAAAAGTAAAAATGGTCAAAAATATGAATAGTAAAGTACAGATACCCAAAATAACTACTTAAGTAGTATTTTAAAGTGGTTTTACTTTAGTACTTTACACCACTGGAAACCAGGATGCATCCTGGCGTTAAAGCTGATGGTAAAGTCGTGGAGTATTGACGAATACGCTGATTCGGTGTGCGAGTTCATTAGAACGTGCGTTGAAGATGTCGTTCCCATAGCAACGATTAAAACATTCCCTAACCAGAAACCGTGGATTGATGGCAGCATTCGTGTGAAACTGAAAGCGCGAACCACTGCTTTTAATCAGGGCAAGGTGTCTGGTAACATGACCGAATACAAACAGTGCAGCTATTCCCTCCGCAAGGCTATCAAACAAGCTAAGCGTCAGTACAGAGACAAAGTAGAATCTCAATTCAACGGCTCAGACACAAGAGGCATGTGGCAGGGTCTACAGTCAATCACGGACTACAGGAAGAAATCCAGCCCAGTCACGGACCAGGATGTCCTGCTCCCAGGCAGACTAAATAACTTTTTTGCCCGCTTTGAGGACAATACAGTGCCACTGACACGGCCTGCAACGAAAACTTGCGGTCTCTCCTTCACTGCAGCCGAGGTGAGTAAGACATTTAAACGTGTTAACCCTCGCAAGGCTGCAGGCCCAGACGGCATCCCCAGCCGCGCCCTCAGAGCATGCGCAGACCAGCTGGCCGGTGTGTTTACGGACATATTCAATCAATCCCTATACCAGTCTGCTGTTCCCACATGCTTCAAGAGGGCCACCATTGTTCCTGTTCCCAAGAAAGCTAAGGTAACTGAGCTAAACGACTACCGCCCGCCCCGTAGCACTCACTTCCGTCATCATGAAGTGCTTTGAGAGACTAGTCAAGGACCATATCACCTCCACCCTACCTGACACCCTAGACCCACTCCAATTTGCTTACCGCCCAAATAGGTCCACAGACGATGCAATCTCAACCACACTGCACACTGCCCTAACCCATCTGGACAAGAGGAATACCTATGTGAGAATGCTGTTCATTGACTACAGCTCGGCATTCAACACCATAGTACCCTCCAAGCTCGTCATCAAGCTCGAGACCCTGGGTCTCGACCCCGCCCTGTGCAACTGGGTACTGGACTTCCTGACGGGCCGCCCCCAGGTGGTGAGGGTAGGCAACAACATCTCCTCCCCGCTGATCCTCAACACTGGGGCCCCACAAGGGTGCGTTCTGAGCCCTCTCCTGTACTCCCTGTTCACCCACGACTGCGTGGCCACGCACGCCTCCAACTCAATCATCAAGTTTGCGGACGACACAACAGTGGTAGGCTTGATTACCAACAACGACGAGACGGCCTACAGGGAGGAGGTGAGGGCCCTCGGAGTGTGGTGTCAGGAAAATAACCTCACACTCAACGTCAACAAAACTAAGGAGATGATTGTGGACTTCAGGAAACAGCAGAGGGAACACCCCCCTATCCACATCGATGGAACAGTAGTGGAGAGGGTAGCAAGTTTTAAGTTCCTCGGCATACACATCACAGACAAACTGAATTGGTCCACTCACACAGACAGCATTGTGAAGAAGGCGCAGCAGCGCCTCTTCAACCTCAGGAGGCTGAAGAAATTCGGCTTGTCACCAAAAGCACTCACAAACTTCTACAGATGCACAATCGAGAGCATCCTGGCGGGCTGTATCACCGCCTGGTACGGCAACTGCTCCGCCCTCAACCGTAAGGCTCTCCAGAGGGTAGTGAGGTCTGCACAACGCATCACCGGGGGCAAACTACCTGCCCTCCAGGACACCTACACCACCCGATGTCACAGGAAGGCCATAAAGATCATCAAGGACATCAACCACCCGAGCCACTGCCTGTTCACTCCGCTATCATCCAGAAGGCGAGGTCAGTACAGGTGCATCAAAGCTGGGACCGAGAGACTGAAAAACAGCTTCTATCTCAAGGCTATCAGACTGTTTAACAGCCACCACTAACATTGAGTGGCTGCTGCCAACACACTGACACTGACTCAACTCCAGCCACTTTAATAATGGGAATTGATGGGAAATGATGTAAATATATCACTAGCCACTTTAAACAATGCTACCTTATATAATGTTACTTACCCTACATTATTCATCTCATATGCATACGTATATACTGTACTCTATATCATCGACTGTATCCTTATGTAATACATGTATCACTAGCCACTTTAACTATGCCACTTTGTTTACATACTCATCTCATATGTATATACTGTACTCGATACAATCTACTGTATCTGCCTATGCTGCTCTGTACCATCACTCATTCATATATCCTTATGTACATATTCTTTATCCCCTCACACTGTGTACAAGACAGTAGCTTTGGAATTGTTAGTTAGATTACTTGTTGGTTATTACTGCATTGTCGGAACTAGAAGCACAAGCATTTCGCTACACTCGCATTAACATCTGCTAACCATGTGTATGTGACAAATAACATTTGATTTGATTTGATTTGAAGCATGTGGAGTATTGATTTAGGATTCAAAGTTTTCACATGGAAAAGTTTAGTTTGATCTTGATAAACCACAACGTGCTAGTTAGAAAATTTGAGCATACATTTTTATGGAAAACCCGTTTTTTAATCTCTTGTGGACAGACTACGTCAACATAAATGATATCGTAGATCTGTCATGATACAACAGGATGTGTGAGATAACGAGCGTTTTGGTGCTTTGGACAAATCACGATTTAGAAAGGGAAGGAAACATTTAGCCCATAGACTTGCCCGTAACTAGGAAAGAGAGACGGCGGAGCTCTTCATTCTGGTTACGATCTCTTCTCTTAAAACGCAGAACTTAATCGAGCATCTGATCAATTAAGGAAGACTTTACTTCTGGGTTAACCAAGATAATGTGTTTCTGAACGATGCACCATGCTGCCCTGCTCACAATATGACCGGACGGCGCAGATTACTGTTTGATTTGAGAAGGGCGTTTCTATTTCAAAACTTTTGCCGGTCACATGACGGGCCATAGCTGGTGCACTCCAGTTTAGCTTAATTGAACTCCCTCCATTAGGGTGGGTTTACACAGGCTGCCCAAATCTGATTTTATACCCAATTTTAGGCAAAAGATCTGATCTGAGTGGGAAAAAAGATCAGAAACAGGCAGCCTATGTAAATGGAGCTAAAGACATACCGAACTATAATGAACAAAAAATAAAAACGCAGATTGTAAAGTTTTGGTCCCATGTTTCATGAGCTGAAACAAAAGATCTCAGAAAGGCCACTAAAATGTGCAGTTTTGTCACACAACACAATGCCACAAATGACATTCATCTGCCACCATCACCTCATGTTTCATGTTGTACAGCCCCATGTCGCAAGGATCTGTACACATTCCTGGAAATATTCCAGTTCTTCCATGGCCTGCATACTCACCAGACATGTCACCCATTGAGCATGTTTGGGATGCTCTGGATCAACGGGTACGACAACGTGTTGTCCAGCAACTTCTCACAGCCATTGAAAAGGAATGGGACAACATTCCACAAGCCACAATCAACATCCTGATCAACTCTATGTGAAGGAGATGTGCAGCGCAGCATGAGGCAAATGATGGTCACACCAGATACTGACTGGTTTTCTGATCCATGCCCTTACCTTAAAAAAAATCATATTTGTGAACAACAGATGCATATCTGCATTCTCAGTCATGTGAAATCCATAGATTAGGGCCTCATTTATTTATTTAAATTGACTGATTTCCTTATATGAACTGTAACTCAGTAAAACCTTAGAAATTGTTGCATGTTGCCTTTATATTTCAGTTCAGTGTAGAATGATGACGATAAGGTGTGATCAGACAGCCTCCCTGTCCCTGCACTAGAAGGCAGTGTTGCTCTGTCTGCTGGGCTGCTATACTGAGGGCGTTTCCCTGTGGCTCGCAGCTTGTGTGTGTGTGTGTGTGTGTGTCAGGTGTTGCAGCCCGTGTTTGTGCATGTATACACCATTTTAATCCTAATGTGACAGTATAGAACAGATCCGTGCAAGAAGATGTGGCATGCTGAGAGTCTGTGTGTGTGTGTGTGTGTGAGTGTGACTGTGTGTGTGTGTGGTGTGTGTGTTGTAGCTGTCAGATATGTGAGCAGCAGAAGGTCTTCTCCACCTTGGGGGGCTGACCTCAGATAGACAGGACAGGCAGCCTGCGGCGTTGTGTGTGTGTGTGTGCATGTGTGTGTATGCGCGTGTGTGTGGCAGCTGCCGCATGGTGAAGCCACAAGGCCAATTCACCTCCTGGAGAACTCTCTCTGCAAGGAGCCCCATGGGTACTATCTTTCACTGTAACACACACACACACACACACACACACACACACACACACACACACACACACACACACACACACACACACACACACACACACACACACACGCACACACACACACACAAATCTGTTTCAGGTCCTGTGATCTGTTCTCCGGGGTTGTCGCAGAGAGCAGATCACATTGTCTTTAACTGCTGTTGTCATTAATTCAGTAGACATGGTTGGGAGGGATAACTAACTGTACTCACTACTAACACACACACACACACACACGCACAAACCCACACACCACACACACCACATGCAGGCCAGGCAGGGAGACAGGGAGATAGGAAAGTCAGACAGTGAAGTAGGCAGGGAGGCAGGTAGGCAGGGATGCAGGGAGGGAAGGAGGCAGAGAAGCAGTCAGAGAGGCAGGAAGGCAGGCAGAGATGCAGGCAGAGAGGCAGGCAGGCAGAGAGGCAGGGAGGGAGGCAGAGAGGCAGGCAGAGAGACAGGCAGAGAGGTAGGCAGGGAAGCAGGGAGGGAGGCAGAGAGGCAGGCAGGCAGACAGGGAGATAGGGAGGGAGGGAGGCAGGCAGAGAGGCAGGCAGGGAAGCAGACAGGGAGATAGGGAGGGACGGAGGCAGGCAGACAGGCAGGCAGAGTGGCAGGCAGGGAAGCAGGCAGGCAGACAGGGAGATAGGGACGGAGGCAGGCAGGCAGGCAGAGAGGCAGGCAGAGAGACAGGCAGGCAGAGAGGCCGGCAGGCAGGCAAGTAGAGAGGCAGGCAGGCAGGCAGAGAGGCAGGCAGAGATGCAGGCAGAGAGGCAGGCAGGCAGAGAGGCAGGCAGAGATGCAGGCAGAGAGGTAGGCAGGCAGAGAGGCAGAGAGGCAGAGAGGCAGACAGACAGAGAGGCAAACAGACACATCTATTTACTTGAGCCAGAAGAGGGTGTAGTACCTTGGGGTTGCATGAATGTGGCCAGGTATTCATCTGGCATGTGGTCACTTAAAGGCCCAATGCAACCGTTTTTATCTGAATATCAAATCATTTCTGGGTAACAATTAAGTACCTTACTGTGATTGTTTTCAATTAACATGTAAAAAAAAAAAAAGAAGCTTCTTAGCAAGAGCAATTTCTCAAGCAAGAATTTAGCTAGGACTGTCTGGGAGTGGTCTGAAAACGAGCTTTTATTGGCAGGTTTGGAACTTCTTATTGGTCTATTAACTAATGTACTGCCTGAAGTCACCAGGCAGGTCAAAACTGCATTACACCACAACAGGCTGAAATTTCAGGTGGTCCTTTCAACAACTCTTACACTAAAAATGTATTACTATAATTTTCACCATTTCACAGTATTATTCCAACATCATAGTGTGTAAATATACATAAAACACAAGAAATCAAGTTTTTGACTGCACTGGGCCTTTATTACAATTCATTGAAGAGAGCGACCACATGGAAGCATGTACCCAATATCTCTGTTTGAGAGGAAATCTATTAGTGGGTATGTATGGTTATATCTCACAGAATCCAATATACTGTAGCACCAACTCTATTTAGCTGTTTCTAATCTTAAGGCCCCATCCCTCTCCCTTAGTACTGTGCAACGGTAGTTTCCTTGCTTTGTATTGGTTTAATGTCAAATGGCATATACCGTACCTCCAAAATGGCACCCTATTAAGAAGTCCACTATAGTAAATAGCATGCCATTTGGAACTCAGTATGTACTGGTAGGGTGGTAGTGTAGCAGTGTGGATAAGTCACATTCCGGGTTTGATTGAACATCAGCATTGTATTCCGTCTCCTTTTTGAAAACTAGGATTCAGAACATAATTAAATTAACTACCATGATGTCTCGTCTACTATTTAAAAGCCCCGGTCTGATTCAGAACATAATTAAATTAACTACCATGATGTCTCGTCTACTATTTAAAAGCCCCGGTCTGATTCAGAACATAATTAAATTAACTACCATGATGTCTCGTCTACTATTTAAAAGCACCGGTCTGATTCAGAACCACGGCTTATAAAGAACAGACGAGACATAACAGCAGTTGATTTAACTACATTCTGAATGCTCAAATCAATTTATGGCCCAACCAACGACGACACAGCTAGAGGAAAATCAATGCCTGGCGATGAGGGCCAGATTGTTTTCACAGAGATTGTAGTGTTAATAGTGCTATGTTTTGAAAACACAACAGTAAATTGAGAGATATAACTGCAGTAAGCTCACCCTCAGGCTTGACCTTTCAGTAGTCATCAGAGCTGTCATTACCATAGTGTTTCATTACTGCACACAGCTGTAGAATGGTTAGAACAGAAGCCAGCCCCCGTGGAACCCCACCACTGTTCTGTCATTCTAATGTGCCATCGCTTAATGATAGGACCAAAACAAACAAATTGTCACCTCGGCTCAATCATTAGTGATTCACAATGTCGTCTCTCTCTCTCCGGTATCTGCCTGCTGGGTAAGTAGGTGCGTTGTGTCGTACGCTCTCCTATCTGGCCTGTATTTTATATTTTGAAAGCAGCAGTTCTCAATGGCTGTGTTTCAAATGGCACCCGTTTCCATATGGGTTCTGGTTAAAGTTGTTCACTATCGGGAATAGAATGCCATTTTGGACGCACCCTATATTTTCTTTTCAGCATTTCTCTTTTCATACATAGACAGTCTCAACTAATGAACAATAGGACATATCTTATAGTGTATGAGAGCGCTGTGAAATACTCCAGAGACATGCAGAAAGCTTCTACTGAACCGTTTAGATCTGTGTGAAACACTGTCACACTGTGAGGTGAATCTTCTTCTCTTTATCTATATAATGACTGTTTGAATAGATATGAGTCCATGTTCATCTTTCTTTCTTTCTTTCTTTCTTTCTTTTTCTCCCCATCCTCCCTCTCTTCTTCTCTCTCTCAGTCTGGGTGATGAAACTGGGCTCTATTTTACATTTCAGGCCAACAGATGTCTCCAACAGTTTGGTTGGCAGATAGATAGAGTATCAAACAACAGATCTGTTGGCAGACCTGACGCCGTCAGATACCCAGTGGAAACTGGGGCTTTGAAAATGAGGTGAGGAAAATATTGGACGGTTTCTAGCACCAAAATAGATATGTTTGTGTCTTGTCGTTTGTTTATGTTTTAATCTTTGCTAGTTCGAGGCATCAGTTGGAAAATATGCCAATGTATAACTGGCGAATGTGTATACTGCATCCCAAATGGCACTCCATTCCCTTTTATAGTGCACTACGTTTGACCATGGCTCATAAGGTAGTATTAATGCACTATGTAGGGAATTAGGTTCCATTTGGGACACATACTATGTGTGTCAGACTCTTGGCTTCATACACTTTTGCTATTAAAGCAAGTGGAGCCCAGTTTTAACATGAGTTCCATAGGGCTTTGGTCAAAAGTAGTGCACTATAAGGGAAATTGCATGCAATTTGGGACACAGCCCTGTTTTATTCAGCTGTTGCTACCCAGATCAAACACATGGCTTCTGAGAGGACAGCGTTCAAAGCACACCCAGATGGACTGTGTGTTCAGACAACAGGTATGCAAAGCTGACCTTCCTCCTATTGGAGTGGCATATGTGCAAATAATGATGACGAATCAGAAATGGAGAAGTTTGGAAGGGGGCAGTACTTCATTTGGAGAAGGAAGAGAGAAATGGTAGTGAGGAGTTTACTTTCAGTCAGACTCTTACTGTAGATTGCCTGGGTACCAGTCTCTTTAGCTAACATTCCACTCCTTGTCACTTCTTGTCACTGCCAAAGTTTAGCTAACATTCCACTCCTTGTAACTCCTTGTCACTGCCAAAGTTTAGCTAACATTCCACTCCTTGTAACTCCTAACCACTGCCAAAGTTTAGCTAACATTCCACTCCTTGTAACTCCTTGTCACTGCCAAAGTTTAGCTAACATTCCACTCCTTGTAACTCCTTGTCACTGCCAAAGTTTAGCTAACACGCCCCTCCTTGTAACTCCTTGTCACTGCCAAAGTTTAGCTAACACGCCACTCCTTGTAACTCCTTGTCACTGCCAAAGTTTAGCTAACATTCCACTCCTTGCAACTCCTAACCACTGCCAAAGTTTAGCTAACATTCCACTCCTTGTCACTCCTTGTCACTGACAAAGTTTAGCTAACATTCCACTCCTTGTCACTCCCTGTCACTGCCAAAGTTTAGCTAACATTCCACTCCTTGTCACTCCAATCATCAAGTTTGCGGACGACACAACAGTGGTAGGCTTGATTACCAACAACGACGAGACGGCCTACAGGGAGGAGTTGAGGGCCCTCGGAGTGTGGTGTCAGGAAAATAACCTCACACTGAACGTCAACAAAACTAAGGAGATGATTGTGGACTTCAGGAAACAGCAGAGGGAACACCCCCCTATCCACATCGATGGAACAGTAGTGGAGAGGGTAGTAAGTTTTAAGTTCCTCGGCGTACACATCACAGACAAACTGAATTGGTCCACCCACACAGACAGCATCGTGAAGAAGGCGCAGCAGCGCCTCTTCAACCTCAGGAGGCTGAAGAAATTCGGCTCGTAACCAAAAGCACTCACAAACTTCTACAGATGCACAATCGAGAGCATCCTGTCGGGCTGTATCACCGCCTGGTACGGCAACTGCTCCGACCACAACCGTAAGGCTCTCCAGAGGGTAGTGAGGTCTGCACAACGCATCACCGGGGGAAAACTACCTGCCCTCCAGGACACCTACACCACCGTCACAGGAAGGCTATAAAGATCATCAAGGACAACAACCACCCGAGCCACTGCCTGTTCACCCCGCTATCATCCAGAAGGCGAGGTCAGTACAGGTGCATCAAAGCTGGGACAGAGAGACTGAAAAACAGCTTCTATCTCAAGGCCATCAGACTGTTAAACAGCCACCACTAACATTGAGTGGCTGCTGCCAACACACTGACTCAACTCCAGCCACTTTAATAATGGGAATTGATGGGAAATGATGTCAAATATATCACTAGCCACTTTAAACAATGCTACCTAATATAATGTTTACATACCCTACATTATTCATCTCATATGTATACGTATATACTGTACTCTATATCATCTACTGCACCTTTATGTAATACATGTATCACTAGCCACTTTAACTATGCCACTTTGTTTACATACTCATCTCATATGTATATACTGTACTCAATACCATCTACTGTATCTTGCCTATGCCGCTCTGTACCATCACTCATTCATATATCTTTATGTACATATTCTTTATCCCCTCACACTTGTGTCTATAAGGTAGTAGTTTTGGAATTGTTAGCTAGATTACTTGTTGGTTATTACTGCATTGTCGGAACTAGAAGCACAAGCATTTCGCTACACTCGCATTAACATCTGCTAACCATGTGTATGTGACAAATACAATTAGATTTGATTTGATTTGATTCCTTGTAACTCCTAATCACTGCCAAAGTTTAGCTAACATTCCACTCCTTGTAACTCCTTGTCACTGCCAAAGTTTAGCTAACATTCCACTCCTTGTAACTCCTTGTCACTGCCAAAGTTTAGCTAACACGCCACTCCTTGTAACTCCTTGTCACTGCCAAAGTTTAGCTAACATTCCACTTCTTGTCACTGCCAAAGTTTAGCTAACATTCCACTCCTTGTCGCTGCCAGAGTTTGTTAGCTAAAGAGACTGGTACTCAGGCTATACCGTATAGATCTACTGCTCTCCTTTTCATGTGATGATTAAACGTCAGAGAATCTAATCATGTACAGTACAGTAACCCATGCCATCCCAACCATGATAGTACGTTTAGACAAGGGTTGCAAAATTATGGTAACTCTCCTAAATTGACCTGGTATTCCAGTCCTGGTTGGAGGGTTCTGTATTTCCTGCTTATTCCTTCCTGATTCAGGGAATCATCCAACCAGGATGTCTGGAAAACCAGGGAATTTTTTAAATGTTACCGTAATTTTGCAACCATTTACATTTAAGTATTTTAGCAGACGCTGTTATCCAGAGTGACTTAGAGTTAGTGCCTTCATTTTAAGGTAGCTAGGCACGACAACCACATCTCACAGTCATAGTAAGTAAAACTTTCCTTAATAAAGCAACTATCAGCAAACCAACACCAAAACCAGCAAATCAGCAACCCTAGTTTGGGTATTTCTGCGTCCAGGGCGACAGTACTTCCAGTCTCAGGAAGGAAAAGTATGTTTCCCAAATGGCAGCCTATTCCCTCTATAGTACTAATATAGTTCCAAAGGAGTGTTCTTTTAAGAGAATAGGGTGTAATTTGGGACACTGGCAATTTCCCTTTGTGATGCTAACTCAGCCATCCACTACAACTGCAGCAGAAACCCATAAAGAGCAGAGCAATAATCTCCATTCACAGCAGCTCCTCAGTGAGAGTAGCTCTGGCATCTTCTTGTTTGTTGTTTCCAAGGCTCCCGCTGTTTTAGGAGTCTGTAAAGACCACAGACAAAGAAAGGATGAGGGGGGAACAACAGGTCTGAACCACAATGGAAATATTTAATGATCAATTCATGACTATAGTTTTACCCTTGATTATGTGCTACTAGTTTTGCTGTGTTTTGGCCGTATCTGTATCTGATCTAATAAATCCATCCATGAATCTAATCCTTTATCACCGAGTCCTGGCCTGGTTACACCTAGAGGTTAACCAAGATCTAAAGTATGGTTAACCTCTAGGTGTCTATAACTCTACAAGAGTTATATACAATAAGAGCACAAAGTTTCGATCTACAGGACTTCAAAGAGGGCCGGCCTACTTTCTGATACAAAATGCAATGTGTACTGATCCTATCACCTCTAATAAAGCGCTATGATAAACTGTGTCCAATGGCTTCATTTGGGTGGCAGCTGCATTAAAAAAACTCTTAAAGCTAGGGGGCAGAATTTTCACTTTTGGATAAATAGCGTGCCCAACTTCAACTTCCTGCTACTCATGCCAAGAATATAAGATATGCATATTATTCATAGATTTGGATAGAAAACACTCTGAAGTTTCTAAAACTGTTTGAATCATGTCTGTGAGTATATCAGAACTTATGTAGCAGGCAAAACCCTGAGGACTAACTGTTTAGATGTTTTTTTCCACCTCTCTGTTCACTATATTGTCTTTGCCATTGGATATTTAAGAGGAACCTATTTTCAGTTCCTACCGCTTCCACACGATATCGCCAGTCTTTGGAATATGGTTGAGGTTATTCCTTTGTTCTATGAAGAAGTAGGCCAACTCGGAACTGGGGACACTTTTGTGAGTTGTGCAAGATGTGAACAGTAGTGCTGGTTTGTTGGAGAGGCTGGAGAGACGCACCTCAAGGCAAGTGCGAGGAGCAGGCACAGGACGTACTGGACTCGAAGCGCACTGGAGGCCTGGTGCGTGGTGCTGGTACTGGTGGTACCGGGCTGGGGACACGCACCTCAGGGCAAGTGCGGGGAGCAGGCACAGGACGTACGGGACTGTGGACGCGCACTGGAGATCTGGAACATAGAGCTGACTCAATGCATCCTGGCTGGATGCCCATTCTAGCCCGGCAAATGCGAGGAGCTGGAATAGAGCACACTGCGCTATGAATGCGAACTGGAGACACAGTACGCAGAGCCGGCGAAGGAATTCCTGTTCCAAGGAGGTGTATTGGAGACCAGGAGCGCTGAGCCGGCACCATCCGTCCTGGCTGGATGCCCATCCTAGCCTGGCAAATGCGAGGAGCTGGAAAAGAGCGCACCGGGCTATGAATGCAAACTGCGCATCTCTACATAACATGGTGCCTGACCAGTCACACGCTCCCCACAGTAAGCACGAGGAGTTGGCTCAAGTCTCCAACCTGACTCAGCCAATCTCCTCGTGTTCTCCCCCCCAAAACATTTCTTGGGGCTGCCTCTCGGGCTTCCGTGCTAGCCATGTCCCCTCGTATCGTCGCCGTTCCTCCTGTGCTGTTTCCACCTGCCTCCATGGCAGAGTTCTGTCCCCTCGGTACTTCTCCTCGTAGTATCGCCGTTCCGCTTTCACTGCCTCTATCTCCTCCTTAGAACGGCGATACTCCCCCAGCTGCGTCCAGGGTCCTGCTCCTTCTAGTATCTCTTCCCATGTCTATGAAGTTTGCTCCTCCTGGCCATGCTGCTTGGTCCTTTTATGGTGGGTTCTTCTGTCACATTCCTTGCATGGAGGAGACCAAGGCACAGCATGGTAAGCGTACATTCTTAATTTATTAAAGAAATGCAACACTGAACAAACAAAACGAAACATGACGCTAATATGGATAGTGCAGACAGGCAACTAAACATAGAATAAGAACCCACAAAATATGGCTACCTAAATATGGTCCCCAATCAGAGACAACGATAAACAACTGCCTCTGATTGGGAACCAATTCAGGCCACCAAAGACATACAAATACCTAGACTTACAAAAAAAAACCTAGACAATACAAAAACTAACATACCCACCCGAGTCACACCCTGACCTAACCAAAATAATAAAGAAAACAAAGATATGCCCTCCCCCAAATGTGCGGACTCCCGGACGCAAACCTGGATCTATAGAGAAGGGTCTGGGTGAGCATCTACCCTCAGTGGTGGCTCTGGTTCTGGACGCCACCCCCCTTCTATACACTGATCCCTCCACCTTTGTACAACCGACCCGTGAATCATCGCTGGAGTCTCTGGACTGCGAATCATCGCCGGAGGCCCCGGACCGGGGACCGTCGCTGGAGACCCCAGGCCGGGGACTGTCGCTGGAGGCCCCAGGCCGGGGACTGTCGCTGGAGGCCCCAAGCCGGGGACTGTCGCTGGAGGCCCCAGGCCGGGGACTGTCGCTGGAGACCCCGGCCTGGTGACTGTCGCAAAATATACAAAAAACCCTAGACAATACAAAAACTAACATACCCACCCTAGTCACACCCTGACCTAACCAAAATAATACAGAAAACAAAGATAACTAAGGTCAGGGCGTGACAGGTAGAGTATTAGATAGGGATGGTATAATACACATCGTGGTGGTGATGGTACAGTATTAGATAGTGAAGATATAATACTTGTGATGGTGGTACAGTATTAGTGATGACATAATACATGTGGTGGTACAGTATTAGGTAGTGATGATATAATACATGTGGTGGTGGTACAGTATTAGATAGTGATGATATAATACATGTGGTGGTGGTACAGTATTAGATCAAATCAAATCAAATTTTATTTGTCACATACACATGGTTAGCAGATGTTAATGTGAGTGTAGCAAAATGCTTGTGCTTCTAGTTCCGACAATGCAGTAATAACCAACGAGTAATCTAACCTAACAATTCCACAACTACTACCTTATACACACAAGTGTAAAGGGATAAATAAGAATATGTACATACAAATATATGAATGAGTGATGGTATAGAACGGCATAGGCAAGATGCAGTAGATGGTATCGAGTACAGTATATACAGAGGGGAGAACAAGTATTTGATACACTGACGATATTGCAGGTTTTCCTACTTACAAAGCATGTAGAGGTCTGTAATTTTTATCATAGGTACACTTCAAATGTGAGAGACAGAATCTAAAACAAAAATCAAGAACATCACATTGTATGTTTTTTAAGTAATTAATTTGCATTTTATTGCATGACATAAGTATTTGATACATCAGAAAAGCAGAACTTAATATTTGGTACAGAAACCTTTCTTTGCAATTACAGAGATCGTACGTTTCCTGTAGTGCTTGACCAGGTTTGCACACACTGCAGCAGGGATTTTGGCCCACTCCTCCATACAGACCTTCTCCAGATCCTTCAGGTTTCAGGGCTGTCGCTGGGAAATACGGACTTTCAGCTCCCTCCAAAGATTTTCTATTGGGTTCAGGTCTGGAGACTGGCTAGGCCACGCCAGGACCTTGAGATGCTTCTTACGGAGCCACTCCTTAGTTGCCCTGGCTGTGTGTTTTGGGTCGTTCTCATGCTGGAAGACCCAGCCACAACCCATCTTCCATGCTCTTACTGAGGGAAGGAGGTTGTTGGCCAAGATCTCGTGATACATGGCCCCATCCATCCTCCCCTCAATACGGTGCAGTTGTCCTGTCCCCTTTGCAGAAAAGCATCCCCAAAGAATGATGTTTCCATCTCCATGCTTCATGGTTGGGATGGGGTTCTTGGGGTTGTACTCATCCTTCTTCTTCCTCCAAACACAGCGAGTGGAGTTTAGACCAAAAAGCTCTATTTTTGTCTCATCAGAACACATGACCTTCTCCCATTCCTTCTCTGGATCATCCAGATGGTAATTGGCAAACTTCAGACGGGCCTGGACATGCGCAGGCTTGAGCAGGTTGACCTTTAGTGCGCTACAGGATTTTAATCCATGACGGCGTAGTGGGTTACTAATGGTTTTCTTTGAGACTGTGGTCCCAGCTCTCTTCAGGTCATTGACCAGGTCCTGCCATGTAGTTCTTCCTCATGATCATTGATGCCCCACGAGGTGAGATCTTGCATGGAGCCCCAGATTGAGGGTGATTGACCGTCATCTTGAACTTCTTGCATTTTCTAATAATTGGGCCAACAGTTGTTGCCTTCTCACCAAGCTGCTTGCCTATTGTCCTGTAGCCCACCCCAGCCTTGTGCAGGTCTACAATTTTGTCCTTACACAGCTCTCTGGTCTTGGCCATTGTGGAGAGGTTGGAGTCTGTTTGATTGAGTGTGTGGACAGGTGTCTTTTATACAGGTAACGAGTTCAAACAAGTGCAGTTAATACAGGTAATGAGTGGAGAACAGGAAGGCTTCTTAAGAAAAACTAAGAGGTCTGTGGGAGCCGGAATTCGTACTGGTTGGTAGGTGATCAAATACTTATGTCATGCAATAAAATGCAAATTAATTACTTGAAAATCACATTGTATGATTTTTGGGATTTTTGTTTCAGATTCCGTCTCTCACAGTTGAAGTGTACCTATGATGAAAATTACAGACCTCTACATGCTTTGTAAGTAGGAAAACCTGCCAAATTGGCAGTGTATCAAATACTTGTTCTCCCCACTGTACATATGAGATGAGTAATGTAGGGTATGTAAACATAAAAGTGGCATAGTTTAAAGTGGCTAGTGATATATGTATTACATAAAGATGGCAAGATGCAGTAGATGATATAGAGTACAGTATATACATATACATATGAGATGAGTAATGTAAGGTATGTAAACATAAAAGTGGCATTGTTTAAAGTGGTTAGTGATACAATTTTTACCTACATTTCCATACATTTCCATTATTAAAGTGAGCTGGAGTTGAGTCAGTATGTTGGCAGCAGCCACTCAATGTTAGTGGTTGCTGTTTAACAGTCTGATGGCCTTGAGATTAAGCTGTTTTTCAGTCTCTTGGTCCCTGCTTTGATGCACCTGTACTGACCTCGCCTTCTGGATGATAGCGGGGTGAACAGGCAGTGGCTCGGGTGGTTGTTGTCCTTGATGAACTTTATGGCCTTCCTGTGACATCGGGTGGTGTAGGTGTCCTGGAGGGCAGGTAGTTTGCCCCCGGTGGTGCGTTGTGCAGACCTCACTACCCACTGGAGAGCCTTACGGTTGTGGGTGGAGCAGTTGCCGTACCAGGCGGTGATACAGCCCGACAGGATGCTCTCGATTGTGCATCTGTAGAAGTTTGTGAGTGCTTTTGGTGACAAGCCAAATTTCTTCAGCCTCCTGAGGTTGAAGAGGCGCTGCTGCGCCTTCTTCACAACGCTGTCTGTGTGGGTGGACCTATTCAGTTTGTCCGTGATGTGTACGCCGAGGAACGTAAAACTTACTACCCTCTCCACTACTGTCCCGTCGATGTGGATAGGGGGGTGTTCCCTCTGCTTCTTCCTGAAGTCCACGATCATCTCCTTTGTTTTTTTTTACGTTGAGTGTGAGGTTATTTTCCTGACACCACACTCCGAGGGCCCTCACCTCCTACCTGTAGGCCCCTGTAGGCCGTCTCGTCGTTGTTGGTAATCAAGCCTACCACTGTAGTGTCGTCCGCAAACGTGATGATTGAGTTGGAGGCGTGCATGGCCCCGCAGTCGTGGGTGAACAGATAGTGATGATATAATACATGTGGTGGTGGTACAGTATTAGATAGTGATGATATAATACATGTGGTGGTACAGTATAAGATAGTGATGATATAATACATGTGGTGGTGGTACAGTATTAGATAGTGATGATATAATACATGTGGTGGTGGTACAGTATTAGATAGTGATGATATAATACATGTGGTGGTACAGTATTAGATTAATGATGATATAATACATGTGGTGGTGGTACAGTATTAGATAGTGATGATATAATACATGTGGTGGTGGTACAGTATTAGATGAGTGATGATATAATACATGTGGTGGTACAGTATTAGATAGTGATGATATAATACATGTGGTGGTGGTACAGTATTAGATGAGTGATGATATAATACATGTGGTGATACAGTATTAGATGAGTGATGATATAATACATGTGGTGGTGGTACAGTATTAGATAGTGATGATATAATACATGTGGTGGTGGTACAGTATTAGATTAGTGATGATATAATACATGTGATGGTGGTACAGTATTAGATTAGTGATGATATAATACATGTGGTGGTGGTACAGTATTAGATAGTGATGATATAATACATGTGGTGGTACAGTATTAGATAGTAATGATATAATACATGTGGTGGTACAGTATTAGTGATGATATAATACATGTGGTGGTGGTACAGTATTAGATAGTGATGATATAATACATGTGGTGGTGGTACAGTATTAGATAGTGATGATATAATACATGTGGTGGTACAGTATTAGATAGTGATGACATAATACATGTGGTGGTACAGTATTAGATAGTGATGATATAATACATGTGGTGGTGATACAGTATTAGATAGTGATGATATAATACATGTGGTGGTGGTACAGTATTAGATAGTGATGATATAATACATGTGGTGGTGGTACAGTATTAGATAGTGATGATATAATACATGTGGTGGTACAGTATTAGATTAGTGATGATATAATACATGTGGTGGTGGTACAGTATTAGATAGTGATGATATAATACATGTGGTGGTTGTACAGAATTAGATAGTGATGATATAATACATGTGGTGGTGGTACAGTATTAGATAGTGATGATATAATACATGTGGTGGTGGTACAGTATTAGATAGTGATGATATAATACATGTGGTGGTGGTACAGTATTAGATTAGTGATGATATAATACATGTGGTGGTGGTACAGTATTAGATTAGTGATGATATAATACATGTGGTGGTGGTACAGTATTAGATAGTGATGATATAATACATGTGGTGGTACAGTATTAGATAGTGATGACATAATACATGTGGTGGTGGTACAGTATTAGATAGTGATGACATAATACATGTGGTGGTGGTACAGTATTAGATAGTGATGATATAATACATGTGGTGGTACAGTATTAGATAGTGATGATATAATACATGTGGTGGTGATACAGTATTAGATAGTGATGACATAATACATGTGGTGGTACAGTATTAGATAGTGATGATATAATACATGTGGTGGTGATACAGTATTAGATAGTGATGATATAATACATGTGGTGGTACAGTATAAGGTAGTGATGATATAATACATGTGGTGGTGGTACAGTATTAGATAGTGATGATATAATACATGTGGTGGTACAGTATTAGATAGTGATGATATAATACATGTGGTGGTACAGTATTAGATTAGTGATGATATAATACATGTGGTGGTGGTACAGTATTAGATAGTGATGATATAATACTTGTGGTGGTGGTACAGTATTAGATAGTGATGATATAATACATGTGGTGGTGGTACAGTATTAGATAGTGATGATATAATACATGTGGTGGTGGTACAGTATTAGGTAGTGATGATATAATACATGTGGTGGTACAGTATTAGATAGTGATGATATAATACATGTGGTGGTGGTACAGTATTAGATAGTGATGATATAATACATGTGGTGGTGGTACAGTATTAGATAGTGACGATATAATACATGTGGTGGTACAGTATTAGATAGTGATGATATAATACATGTGGTGGTACAGTATTAGATAGTGATGATATAATACATGTGGTGGTGATACAGTATTAGATAGTGATGACATAATACATGTGGTGGTACAGTATTAGATAGTGATGATATAATACATGTGGTGGTGATACAGTATTAGATAGTGATGATATAATACATGTGGTGGTACAGTATAAGGTAGTGATGATATAATACATGTGGTGGTGGTACAGTATTAGATAGTGATGATATAATACATGTGGTGGTACAGTATTAGATAGTGATGATATAATACATGTGGTGGTACAGTATTAGATTAGTGATGATATAATACATGTGGTGGTGGTACAGTATTAGATAGTGATGATATAATACATGTGGTGGTGGTACAGTATTAGATAGTGATGATATAATACATGTGGTGGTGGTACAGTATTAGATAGTGATGATATAATACATGTGGTGGTGGTACAGTATTAGATAGTGATGACATAATACATGTGGTGGTGGTACAGTATTAGATAGTGATGATATAATACATGTGGTGGTACAGTATTAGATAGTGATGATATAATACATGTGGTGGTGATACAGTATTAGATAGTGATGACATAATACATGTGGTGGTACAGTATTAGATAGTGATGATATAATACATGTGGTGGTGATACAGTATTAGATAGTGATGATATAATACATGTGGTGGTACAGTATAAGGTAGTGATGAGATAATACATGTGGTGGTGGTACAGTATTAGATAGTGATGATATAATACATGTGGTGGTACAGTATTAGATAGTGATGATATAATACATGTGGTGGTACAGTATTAGATTAGTGATGATATAATACATGTGGTGGTGGTACAGTATTAGATAGTGATGATATAATACATGTGGTGGTGGTACAGTATTAGATAGTGATGATATAATACATGTGGTGGTGGTACAGTATTAGATAGTGATGATATAATACATGTGGTGGTGGTACAGTATTAGGTAGTGATGATATAATACATGTGGTGGTGGTACAGTATTAGATAGTGATGATATAATACATGTGGTGGTGGTACAGTATTAGATAGTGATGATATAATACATGTGGTGGTGGTACAGTATTAGATAGTGACGATATAATACATGTGGTGGTACAGTATTAGATAGTGATGATATAATACATGTGGTGGTACAGTATTAGATAGTGATGATATAATACATGTGGTGGTGATACAGTATTAGATAGTGATGACATAATACATGTGGTGGTACAGTATTAGATAGTGATGATATAATACATGTGGTGGTGATACAGTATTAGATAGTGATGATATAATACATGTGGTGGTACAGTATAAGGTAGTGATGATATAATACATGTGGTGGTGGTACAGTATTAGATAGTGATGATATAATACATGTGGTGGTACAGTATTATATAGTGATGATATAATACATGTGGTGGTACAGTATTAGATTAGTGATGATATAATACATGTGGTGGTGGTACAGTATTAGATAGTGATGATATAATACATGTGGTGGTGGTACAGTATTAGATAGTGATGATATAATACATGTGGTGGTGGTACAGTATTAGATAGTGATGATATAATACATGTGGTGGTGGTACAGTATTAGGTAGTGATGATATAATACATGTGGTGGTACAGTATTAGATAGTGATGATATAATAAATGTGGTGGTGGTACAGTATTAGATAGTGATGATATAATACATGTGGTGGTGGTACAGTATTAGATAGTGACGATATAATACATGTGGTGGTACAGTATTAGATAGTGATGATATAATACATGTGGTGGTACAGTATTAGACTAGTGATGATATAATACATGTGGTGGTGGTACAGTATTAGATAGTGATGATATAATACATGTGGTGGTGGTACAGTATTAGATAGTGATGATATAATACATGTGGTGGTACAGTATTAGTGATGATATAATACATGTGGTGGTACAGTATTAGATAGTGATGATATAATACATGTGGTGGTACAGTATTAGATAGTGATGATATAATACATGTGGTGGTGGTACAGTATTAGATAGTGATGATATAATACATGTGGTGGTGGTACAGTATTAGATAGTGATGATATAATACATGTGGTGGTACAGTATTAGATTAATGATGATATAATACATGTGGTGGTACAGTATTAGATAGTGATGATATAATACATGTGGTGGTGGTACAGTATTAGATAGTGATGATATAATACATGTGGTGGTGGTACAGTATTAGATAGTGATGATATAATACATGTGGTGGTGGTACAGTATTAGGTAGTGATGATATAATACATGTGGTGGTACAGTATTAGATAGTGATGATATAATACATGTGGTGGTGGTACAGTATTAGATAGTGATGATATAATACATGTGGTGGTGGTACAGTATTAGATAGTGATGATATAATACATGTGGTGGTGGTACAGTATTAGGTAGTGATGATATAATACATGTGGTGGTACAGTATTAGATAGTGATGATATAATACATGTGGTGGTGGTACAGTATTAGATAGTGATGATATAATACATGTGGTGGTGTTACAGTATTAGATAGTGATGATATAATACATGTGGTGGTGGTACAGTATTAGATAGTGATGATATAATACATGTGGTGGTGGTACAGTATTAGATAGTGATGATATAATACATGTGGTGGTGGTACAGTATTAGATAGTGATGATATAATACATGTGGTGGTGGTACAGTATTAGATAGTGATGATATAATACATGTGGTGGTGGTACAGTATTAGATAGTGATGATATAATACTTGTGGTGGTGGTACAGTATTAGATAGTGATGATATAATACATGTGGTGGTGGTACAGTATTAGATAGTGATGATATAATACATGTGGTGGTGGTACAGTATTAGATAGTGATGATATAATACATGTGGTGGTGGTACAGTATTAGATAGTGATGATATAATACTTGTGGTGGTGGTACAGTATTAGTGATGACATAATACATGTGGTGGTACAGTATTAGGTAGTGATGATATAATACATGTGGTGGTGATACAGTATTAGATAGTGATGATATAATACATGTGGTGGTGGTATAGTATTAGGTAGTGATGAAATAAAACATGTGGTGGTGGTACAGTATTAGATAGTGATGATATAATACATGTGGTGGTACAGTATAAGATAGTGATGACATAATACATGTGGTGGTACAGTATAAGATAGTGATGATATAATACATGTGGTGGTGGTACAGTATTAGATAGTGATGATATAATACATGTGGTGGTGGTACAGTATTAGATAGTGATGATATAATACATGTGGTGGTGGTACAGTATTAGATAGTGATGATATAATACATGTGGTGGTGGTACAGTATTAGATAGTGATGATATAATACATGTGGTGGTGGTACAGTATTAGATAGTGATGATATAATACATGTGGTGGTTGTACAGAATTAGATAGTGATGATATAATACATGTGGTGGTGGTACAGTATTAGATAGTGATGATATAATACTTGTGGTGGTGGTACAGTATTAGTGATGACATAATACATGTGGTGGTACAGTATTAGGTAGTGATGATATAATACATGTGGTGGTGATACAGTATTAGATAGTGATGATATAATACATGTGGTGGTGGTATAGTATTAGGTAGTGATGATATAATACATGTGTTGGTGGTACAGTATTAGATAGTGATGAAATAATACATGTGGTGGTACAGTATAAGATAGTGATGATATAATACATGTGGTGGTACAGTATAAGATAGTGATGATATAATACATGTGGTGGTGGTACAGTATTAGATAGTGATGATATAATACATGTGGTGGTGGTACAGTATTAGATAGTGATGATGTATTGCATGTGGTGGTACAGTATTAGATAGTGATGATATAATACATGTGGTGGTGTTATAGTATTAGATAGTGATGATATAATACATGTGGTGGTACAGTATTAGATAGTGATGATATAATACATGTGGTGGTACAGTATAAGATAGTGATGACATAATACATGTGGTGGTACAGTATAAGATAGTGATGATATAATACATGTGGTGGTGGTACAGTATTAGATAGTGATGATATAATACATGTGGTGGTGGTACAGTATTAGATAGTGATGATATAATACATGTGGTGGTGGTACAGTATTAGATAGTGATGATATAATACATGTGGTGGTGGTACAGTATTAGATAGTGATGATATAATACATGTGGTGGTGGTACAGTATTAGATAGTGATGATATAATACTTGTGGTGGTGGTACAGTATTAGTGATGACATAATACATGTGGTGGTACAGTATTAGGTAGTGATGATATAATACATGTGGTGGTGATACAGTATTAGATAGTGATGATATAATACATGTGGTGGTGGTACAGTATTAGATAGTGATGATATAATACATGTGGTGGTTGTACAGAATTAGATAGTGATGATATAATACATGTGGTGGTGGTACAGTATTAGATAGTGATGATATAATACTTGTGGTGGTGGTACAGTATTAGTGATGACATAATACATGTGGTGGTACAGTATTAGGTAGTGATGATACAATACATGTGGTGGTGATACAGTATTAGATAGTGATGATATAATACATGTGGTGGTGGTATAGTATTAGGTAGTGATGATATAATACATGTGTTGGTGGTACAGTATTAGATAGTGATGAAATAATACATGTGGTGGTACAGTATAAGATAGTGATGATATAATACATGTGGTGGTACAGTATAAGATAGTGATGATATAATACATGTGGTGGTGGTACAGTATTAGATAGTGATGATATAATACATGTGGTGGTGGTACAGTATTAGATAGTGATGATGTATTGCATGTGGTGGTACAGTATTAGATAGTGATGATATAATACATGTGGTGGTGTTATAGTATTAGATAGTGATGATATAATACATGTGGTGGTACAGTATTAGATAGTGATGATATAATACCTGTGGTGGTGGTACAGTATTAGATAGTGATGATATAATACATGTGGTGGTGATACAGTATTAGATAGTGATGATATAATACATGTGGTGGTGGTACAGTATAAGGTAGTGATGATATAATACATGTGGTGGTGGTACAGTATTAGATAGTGATGATATAATACATGTGGTGGTACAGTATTAGATAGTGATGATATAATACATGTGGTGGTACAGTATTAGATTAGTGATGATATAATACATGTGGTGGTGGTACAGTATTAGATAGTGATGATATAATACATGTGGTGGTGGTACAGTATTAGATAGTGATGATATAATACATGTGGTGGTGGTACAGTATTAGATAGTGATGATATAATACATGTGGTGGTGGTACAGTATTAGATAGTGATGATATAATACATGTGGTGGTGGTACAGTATTAGATAGTGATGATATAATACATGTGGTGGTGGTACAGTATTAGATAGTGATGATATAATACATGTGGTGGTGGTACAGTATTAGATAGTGATGATATAATACATGTGGTGGTGGTACAGTATTAGATAGTGATGATATAATACATGTGGTGGTGGTACAGTATTAGATAGTGATGATATAATACATGTGGTGGTACAGTATTAGATAGTGATGATATAATACATGTGGTGGTACAGTATTAGATTAGTGATGATATAATACATGTGGTGGTGGTACAGTATTAGATAGTGATGATATAATACATGTGGTGGTGGTACAGTATTAGATAGTGATGATATAATACATGTGGTGGTACAGTATTAGATAGTGATGATATAATACATGTGGTGGTGGTATAGTATTAGATAGTGATGATATAATACATGTGGTGGTGGTACAGTATTAGATAGTGATGATATAATACATGTGGTGGTACAGTATTAGATTAGTGATGATATAATACATGTGGTGGTGGTACAGTATTAGATAGTGATGATATAATACATGTGGTGGTACAGTATTAGATTAATGATGATATAATACATGTGGTGGTACAGTATTAGATAGTGATGATATAATACATGTGGTGGTACAGTATTAGATTAATGATGATATAATACATGTGGTGGTGGTATAGTATTAGATAGTGATGACATAATACATGTGGTGGTACAGTATTAGGTAGTGATGATATAATACATGTGGTGGTACAGTATTAGATAGTGATGATATAATACATGTGGTGGTGGTATAGTATTAGGTAGTGATGATATAAAACATGTGGTGGTGGTACAGTATTAGATAGTGATGATATAATACATGTGGTGGTACAGTATAAGATAGTGATGATATAATACATGTGGTGGTACAGTATAAGATAGTGATGATATAATACATGTGGTGGTGGTACAGTATTAGATAGTGATGATATAATACATGTGGTGGTGGTACAGTATTAGATAGTGATGATATAATACATGTGGTGGTGGTACAGTATTAGATAGTGATGATATAATACATGTGGTGGTGGTACAGTATTAGATAGTGATGATATAATACTTGAGTGGTGGTACAGTATTAGATAGTGATGATATAATACATGTGGTGGTGGTACAGTATTAGATAGTGATGATATAATACATGTGGTGGTACAGTATTAGATAGTGATGAGATAATACATGTGGTGGTGGTACAGTATTAGATAGTGATGATATAATACATGTGGTGGTGGTACAGTATTAGATAGTGATGATATAATACATATGGTGGTACAGTATTAGATAGTGATGATATAATACATGTGGTGGTGATACAGTATTAGATAGTGATGATATAATACATGTGGTGGTGATACAGTATTAGATAGTGATGATATAATACATGTGGTGGTGGTACAGTATTAGATAGTGATGATATAATACATGTGGTGGTACAGTATAAGATAGTGATGATATAATACATGTGGTGGTACAGTATAAGATAGTGATGATATAATACATGTGGTGGTGGTACAGTATTAGATAGTGATGATATAATACATGTGGTGGTGGTACAGTATTAGATAGTGATGATATAATACATGTGGTGGTGGTACAGTATTAGATAGTGATGATATAATACTTGAGTGGTGGTACAGTATTAGATAGTGATGATATAATACATGTGGTGGTGGTACAGTATTAGATAGTGATGATATAATACATGTGGTGGTACAGTATTAGATAGTGATGAGATAATACATGTGGTGGTGGTACAGTATTAGATAGTGATGATATAATACATGTGGTGGTGGTACAGTATTAGATAGTGATGATATAATACATATGGTGGTACAGTATTAGATAGTGATGATATAATACATGTGGTGGTGGTACAGTATTAGGTAGTGATGATATAATACATGTGGTGGTGATACAGTATTAGATAGTGATGATATAATACATGTGGTGGTGGTATAGTATTAGGTAGTGATGATATAATACATGTGGTGGTGGTACAGTATTAGATAGTGATGATATAATACATGTGGTGGTACAGTATAAGATAGTGATGATATAATACATGTGGTGGTACAGTATAAGATAGTGATGATATAATACATGTGGTGGTGGTACAGTATTAGATAGTGATGATATAATACATGTGGTGGTGGTACAGTATTAGATAGTGATGATATAATGCATGTGGTGGTACAGTATTAGATAGTGATGATATAATACATGTGGTGGTGTTATAGTATTAGATAGTGATGATATAATACATGTGGTGGTGGTACAGTATTAGATAGTGATGATATAATACATGTGGTGGTACAGTATTAGATTAGTGATGATATAATACATGTGGTGGTGGTACAGTATTAGATAGTGATGATATAATACATGTGGTGGTGATACAGTATTAGATAGTGATGATATAATACATGTGGTGGTGGTACAGTATAAGGTAGTGATGATATAATACATGTGGTGGTGGTACAGTATTAGATAGTGATGATATAATACATGTGGTGGTACAGTATTAGATAGTGATGATATAATACATGTGGTGGTACAGTATTAGATTAGTGATGATATAATACATGTGGTGGTGGTACAGTATTAGATAGTGATGATATAATACATGTGGTGGTGGTACAGTATTAGATAGTGATGATATAATACATGTGGTGGTGGTACAGTATTAGATAGTGATGATATAATACATGTGGTGGTGGTACAGTATTAGATAGTGATGATATAATACATGTGGTGGTGGTACAGTATTAGATAGTGATGATATAATACATGTGGTGGTGGTACAGTATTAGATAGTGATGATATAATACATGTGGTGGTGGTACAGTATTAGATAGTGATGATATAATACATGTGGTGGTTGTACAGTATTAGATAGTGATGATATAATACATGTGGTGGTGGTACAGTATTAGATAGTGATGATATAATACATGTGGTGGTGGTACAGTATTAGATAGTGATGATATAATACATGTGGTGGTGGTACAGTATTAGATAGTGATGATATAATACATGTGGTGGTACAGTATTAGATAGTGATGATATAATACATGTGGTGGTACAGTATTAGATTAGTGATGATATAATACATGTGGTGGTACAGTATTAGATAGTGATGATATAATACATGTGGTGGTGGTACAGTATTAGATAGTGATGATATAATACATGTGGTGGTACAGTATTAGATAGTGATGATATAATACATGTGGTGGTGGTATAGTATTAGATAGTGATGATATAATACATGTGGTGGTGGTACAGTATTAGATAGTGATGATATAATACATATGGTGGTACAGTATTAGATAGTGATGATATAATACATGTGGTGGTGATACAGTATTAGATAGTGATGATATAATACATGTGGTGGTGGTATAGTATTAGGTAGTGATGATATAATACATGTGGTGGTGGTACAGTATTAGATAGTGATGATATAATACATGTGGTGGTACAGTATAAGATAGTGATGATATAATACATGTGGTGGTACAGTATAAGATAGTGATGATATAATACATGTGGTGGTGGTACAGTATTAGATAGTGATGATATAATACATGTGGTGGTGGTACAGTATTAGATAGTGATGATATAATACATGTGGTGGTGGTACAGTATTAGATAGTGATGATATAATACTTGAGTGGTGGTACAGTATTAGATAGTGATGATATAATACATGTGGTGGTGGTACAGTATTAGATAGTGATGATATAATACATGTGGTGGTACAGTATTAGATAGTGATGAGATAATACATGTGGTGGTGGTACAGTATTAGATAGTGATGATATAATACATGTGGTGGTGGTACAGTATTAGATAGTGATGATATAATACATATGGTGGTACAGTATTAGATAGTGATGATATAATACATGTGGTGGTGGTACAGTATTAGGTAGTGATGATATAATACATGTGGTGGTGATACAGTATTAGATAGTGATGATATAATACATGTGGTGGTGGTATAGTATTAGGTAGTGATGATATAATACATGTGGTGGTGGTACAGTATTAGATAGTGATGATATAATACATGTGGTGGTACAGTATAAGATAGTGATGATATAATACATGTGGTGGTACAGTATAAGATAGTGATGATATAATACATGTGGTGGTGGTACAGTATTAGATAGTGATGATATAATACATGTGGTGGTGGTACAGTATTAGATAGTGATGATATAATGCATGTGGTGGTACAGTATTAGATAGTGATGATATAATACATGTGGTGGTGTTATAGTATTAGATAGTGATGATATAATACATGTGGTGGTGGTACAGTATTAGATAGTGATGATATAATACATGTGGTGGTACAGTATTAGATTAGTGATGATATAATACATGTGGTGGTGGTACAGTATTAGATAGTGATGATATAATACATGTGGTGGTGATACAGTATTAGATAGTGATGATATAATACATGTGGTGGTGGTACAGTATAAGGTAGTGATGATATAATACATGTGGTGGTGGTACAGTATTAGATAGTGATGATATAATACATGTGGTGGTACAGTATTAGATAGTGATGATATAATACATGTGGTGGTACAGTATTAGATTAGTGATGATATAATACATGTGGTGGTGGTACAGTATTAGATAGTGATGATATAATACATGTGGTGGTGGTACAGTATTAGATAGTGATGATATAATACATGTGGTGGTGGTACAGTATTAGATAGTGATGATATAATACATGTGGTGGTGGTACAGTATTAGATAGTGATGATATAATACATGTGGTGGTGGTACAGTATTAGATAGTGATGATATAATACATGTGGTGGTGGTACAGTATTAGATAGTGATGATATAATACATGTGGTGGTGGTACAGTATTAGATAGTGATGATATAATACATGTGGTGGTTGTACAGTATTAGATAGTGATGATATAATACATGTGGTGGTGGTACAGTATTAGATAGTGATGATATAATACATGTGGTGGTGGTACAGTATTAGATAGTGATGATATAATACATGTGGTGGTGGTACAGTATTAGATAGTGATGATATAATACATGTGGTGGTACAGTATTAGATAGTGATGATATAATACATGTGGTGGTACAGTATTAGATTAGTGATGATATAATACATGTGGTGGTACAGTATTAGATAGTGATGATATAATACATGTGGTGGTGGTACAGTATTAGATAGTGATGATATAATACATGTGGTGGTACAGTATTAGATAGTGATGATATAATACATGTGGTGGTGGTATAGTATTAGATAGTGATGATATAATACATGTGGTGGTGGTACAGTATTAGATAGTGATGATATAATACATGTGGTGGTACAGTATTAGATTAGTGATGATATAATACATGTGGTGGTGGTACAGTATTACATAGTGATGATATAATACATGTGGTGGTACAGTATTAGATTAATGATGATATAATACATGTGGTGGTACAGTATTAGATAGTGATGATATAATACATGTGGTGGTGGTACAGTATTAGATTAGTGATGATATAATACATGTGGTGGTGGTATAGTATTAGATAGTGATGATATAATACATGTGGTGGTACAGTATTAGATAGTGATGATATAATACATGTGGTGGTGGTACAGTATTAGTGATGATATAATACATGTGGTGGTGGTACAGTATTAGATTAGTGATGATATAATACATGTGGTGGTGGTACAGTATTAGATAGTGATGATATAATACATGTGGTGGTGGTACAGTATTAGATTAGTGATGATATAATACATGTGGTGGTGGTACAGTATTAGATAGTGATGATATAATACATGTGGTGTTGGTACAGTATTAGATTAGTGATGATATAATACATGTGGTGGTGGTACAGTATTAGGTAGTGATGATATAATACATGGGGTGGTGGTACAGTATTAGATAGTGATGATATAATACATGTGATGGTAGAGTATTACAGTTGATGTCAGAAGTTTATATACATTAATTTTGTAGTCATTAAAACTCATTTTTTCAACCACTCCACACATTTCTTGTTAACAAACTATAGTTTTGGCAAGTCGGTTAGGACATCTACTTTGTGCATGACACAAGTAATTGTTACAGCAATTGCTACAGGGTATGGAGTATATTTGATTTAAAGATTATTCCTCTTTGTCCAGAGAAACAGATGTTACTGTCCAACCAAGGTCTGGCCATGTCAAGCATGCACGCGCGCACGAACGCACGCACGCACGCACGCACGCACGCACGCACACACACACACACACACACACACACACACACACACATACACACACACAGACTGGAAGCAGCCTTGGCATCGATGTGGACAGGAAGCAGAACACTATGAGGTGGGTCACTAAACCGGTTCGAATCCCAGGGATGATGTGAAAAACTGGCAGGAGTTAGCTAGCATGGAAATCTCAGATAATACCTACTGTCGTGTGTGTGTGTTTGGAGAGAGTTAGAGTGTGTGTGTGTGTGTGTGTGTGTGTGTGTGTGTGTGTGTGTGTGTGTGTGTGTGTGTGTGTGTGTGTGTGTGTGTGTGTGAGCAGAGCATCGTGAACCTGCAATGCCCCAGCAGAGTCCCGGAGCAATAATTACTACAGAGACAGATGGCAACGCCAAGCTCCTTTCATCCACTGTCTCACCGTTTCAGGTATCTAGTCTCCCCTCCCTTAGTTAAATACTGTCTCAGCTATCTAGTCTCCCCTCCCTTAGTTATATACTGTCTCAGATATCTAGTCTGTCCTCCCTTAGTTATATACTGTCTCAGGTACCTAGTCTCTCCTCCCTTAGTTAAATACTGTCTCAGCTATCTATTCTCCCTTCCCTTAGTTATATACTGTCTCAGATATCTAGTCTCTCCTCCCTTAGTTATATACTGTCTCAGGTATCTAGTCTCTCCTTCCTTAGTTAAATACTGTCTCAGCTATCTTGTCTCCCCTCCCTTAGTTATATACTGTCTCAGGTATCTAGTCTCCCCTCCCTTAGTTATATACTGTCTCAGATATCTAGTCTTCCCTCCTTTAGTTAAATACTGTCTCAGGTATCTAGTCTTCCCTCCCTTAGTTAAATACTGTCTCAGGTATCTAGTATTCCCTCCCTTAGTTACATACTGTCTCAGGTATCTAGTCTCTCCCCCCTTAGTTATATACTGTCTTAGGTATCTAGTCTCCCCTCCCTTAGTTACATACTGTCTCAGGTATCTAGTATTCCCTCCCTTAGTTAAATACTGTCTCAGGTATCTAGTCTCCCCTCCCTTAGTTAAATACTGTCTCAGGTATCTAGTATTCCCTCCCTTAGTTACATACTGTCTCAGGTATCTAGTCTCCCCTCCCTTAGTTATATACTGTCTCAGGTATCTAGTCTCTCCTCCATTAGTTATATACTGTCTCAGGTATCTAGTCTCCCCTCCCTTAGTTAAATACTGTCTCAGGTATCTAGTCTGCCCTCCCTTAGTTATATACTGTCTCAGGTATCTAGTCCCCCCTCCCTTAGTTATATACTGTCTCAGCTATCTAGTCTTCCCTCCCAACCCAGACAGGATGACCACATCAGTGAATCAACCCACTCAGGTGACGTACCCCCTCCAGGGACGGCATGAGAGAGCCCCAGTAAGCCAGTGACTCAGCCCCTGTAATAGGGTTAGAGGCAGAGAATCCCAGTGGAAAGAGGGGAACCGGCCAGGCAGAGACAGCAAGGGCGGTTCGTTGCTCCAGAGCCTTTCCGTTCACCTTCCCACTCCTGGGCCAGACTACACTCAATCATATGACCCACTGAAGAGATGAGTCTTCAGTAGAGACTTGAAGGTTGAGACCGAGTTTGCGTCTCTGACATGGGTAGGCAGACCGTTCCATAAAAATGGAGCTCTATAGGAGGATGCCCTGCCTCCAGCTGTTTGCTTAGAAATTCTAGGGACAATTAGGAGGCCTGCGTCTTGTGACCGTAGCGTACGTGTAGGTATGTACGGCAGGACCAAATCAGAGAGATAGGAAGGATCAAGCCCATGTAATGCTTTGTAGGTTAGCAGTAAAACCTTGAAATCAGCCCTTGCTTTGACAGGAAGCCAGTGTAGAGAGGCTAGCACTGGAGTAATATGATCAAATTTTTTGGTTCTAGTCAGGATTCTAGCAGCCGTATTTAGCACTAACTGAAGTTTATTTAGTGCTTTATCCGGGTAGCCGGAAAGTAGAGCATTGCAGTAGTCTAACCTAGAAGTGACAAAAGCATGGATTAATTTTTCTGCATAATTTTTGGACAGAAAGTTTCTGATTTTTGCAATGTTACGTAGATGGAAAAAAGCTGTCCTTGAAATGGTCTTGATATGTTCTTCAAAAGAGAGATCAGGGTCCAGAGTAACGCAGAGGTCCTTCACAGATTTATTTGAGACGACTGTACAACCATTAAGATTAATTGTCAGATTCAACAGAAGATCTCTTTGTTTCTTGGGACCTAGAACAAGCATCTCTGTTTTGTCTGAGTTTAAAAGTAGAAAGTTTGCAGCCATCCACTTCCTTATGTCTGAAACACATGCTTCTAGCAAGGGCAATTTTGGGGCTTCACCATGTTTCATTGAAATGTACAGCTGTGTGTCATCCGCATAGCAGTGAAAGTTAACATTATGTTTTCGAATAACATCCCCAAGAGGTAAAATATATAGTGAAAACAATAGTGGTCCTAAAACGGAACCTTGAGGAACACCGAAATTTACAGTTGATTTGTCAGAGGACAAACCATTCACAGAGACAAACTGATATCTTTCCGACAGATAAGATCTAAACCAGGCCAGAACTTGTCCGTGTAGACCAATTTCGGTTTCCAATCTCTCCAAAAGAATGTGGTGATCGATGGTATCAAAAGCAGCACTAAGGTCTAGGAACACGAGGACAGATGCAGAGCCTCGGTCCGATGCCATTAAAATGTAATTTACCACTTTCACACCTCTTCTCCCTTAGTTATATACTGTCTCAGGTATCTAGTCTTCCCTCTCTTAGTTATATACTGTCTCAGGTATCTAGTTTTCCCTCCCTTAGTCACATACTGTCTCAGATATCTAGTCTCTCCTCCCTTAGTTATATACTGTCTCAGGTATCTAGTCTCCCCTCCCTTAGTTACATACTGTCTCAGGTATCTAGTCTCCCCTCCCTTAGTTATATACTGTCTCAGGTATCTAGTCTCTCCTCCCTTAGTTATATACTGTCTCAGGTATCTAGTCTCCCCTCCCTTAGTTAAATACTGTCTCAGGTATCTAGTCTGCCCTCCCTTAGTTATATACTGTCTGTCTCCGGTATCTAGTCTCCCCTCCCTTAGTTATATACTGTCTCAGGTATCTAGTCTCTCCTCCCTTAGTTATATACTGTCTGTCTCAGGTATCTAGTCTTCCCTCCCCTAGTTACATACTGTCTCAGGTATCTAGTCTTCCCTCCCTTAGTTACATACTGTCTCAGGTATCTAGTCTCCCCTCCCTTAGTTACATACTGTCTCAGCTATCTAGTCTTCCCTCCCTTAGTTATATACTGTCTGTCTCAGGTATCTAGTCTTCCCTCCCTTAGTTATATACTGTCTCAGCTATCTAGTCTCCCCTCCCTTAGTTATATACTGTCTCTGCTATCTAGTCTTCCCTCCCTTAGTTATATACTGTCTGTCTCGGGTATCTAGTCTTCCCTCCCTTAGTTATATACTGTCTCAGGTATCTAGTCTCCCCTTCCTTAGTTACATACTGTCTCAGGTATCTAGTCTTCCCTCCCTTAGTTAAATACTGTCTCAGGTATCTAGTCTCCCCTCCCTTAGTTATATACTGTCTCAGGTATCTAGTCTCTCCTTCCTTAGGTATATACTGTCTCAGGTATCTAGTCTCCCCTCTCTTAGTTATATACTGTCTCAGGTATCTAGTCTCTCCTCCCTTAGTTATATACTGTCTCAGGTATCTAGTCTCTCCTCCCTTAGTTAAATACTGTCTCAGGTATCTAGTCTCTCCTCCCTTAGTTATATACTGTCTCAGGTATCTAGTCTCCCCTCCCTTAGTCACATACTGTCTGTCTCAGGTATCTAGTCTCCCTTCCCTTAGTTAAATAGTGTCTCAGGTATCTAGTCTCTCCTCCCTTAGTTATATACTGTCTCAGATATCTAGTCTCCCTTCCCTTAGTTATATACTGTCTCAGGTATCTAGTCTCCCCTCCCTTAGTTATATACTGTCTGTCTCAGGTATCTAGTCTCTCCTCCATTAGTTATATACTGTCTCAGGTATCTAGTCTCTCCTCCCTTAGTTAAATACTGTCTCAGGTATCTAGTCTCTCCTCCCTTAGTTATATACTGTCTCAGGTATCTAGTCTCTCCTCCCTTAGTTATATACTGTCTCAGATATCTAGTCTCCCCTCCCTTAGTTAAATACTGTCTCAGGTATCTAGTCTCTCCTCCCTTAGTTATATACTGTCTCAGGTATCTAGTCTCCCCTCCCTTAGTCACATACTGTCTGTCTCAGGTATCTAGTCTCCCCTCCCTTAGTTATATACTGTCTCAGGTAACTTCCTGTCTCTCTGTTATAACACCAAGCTCACTTGATCCTTTGTCACAGTTTTAGGGCTTCAATCAGATCCACCTTAACCCACAATAACCGACAACCGACAACCGCATAGCATATAATCCTTATATTTTTGTTTAATGATTTTCTATTTGAGTGTCATTATTTCTACAAACCCTGCACTTTCTCCTTCTCAACTTCTAACACAGGTGGGAAGGGTCTGGTTTTGTGACAATGATCACAAGAGCAGCCGTTCACCGATTTGACAGCTCGAACTCAGTTACACCTCTGACATCGCCTAAATAGGTAAGTAGGTAATCGTGGTTTAATGCTGAACTTATTGAGTCTAGGCCCTCGTCTCCTTTCTCCCTTTCTCCCAGGTAGTTGCTACTCTCGCTGAATCTACCACAGCTGTCCTCTTCAGTGGTGCTGAATCTATCATCGCTGTCCACTTCAGTGGTGCTGAATCTACCATCGCTATTCGCTTCAGTGGTGCTGAATCTACCATCGCTGTTATTACCTTGTTTGTTTACTCTCCATCTGATCTTTTACAACTGTGATGAATTGTCTACACGCCATTATTCTCATATGCACCATAGTCTCTGTAGCATCTCATATGACAGTAATACTCTGTTTTCACCTGCTTCATATATTCCCCTGAGATAGAGAGAGGGAAAGTGAGAGAGACAGAAAGAAAGAGAGAGCTAGAGAGAGATAGAGAGTAGAGAAAGTGAAAGTGAGAGAGAAAGAAAGGAGAGAGAGCTAGAGATAGAAAGAAAGAAAGAGAGAGAGCTAGAGAGCGATTGAGTAGAAAGAGTGAAAGTGAGAGAGACAGAAAGAAAGAGAGAGAGCTAGAGAGAGATAGAGAGTAGAGAAAGTGAAAGTGAAAGTGAGAGAGACAGAAAGAACGAGAGAGAGCTAGAGAGCGATAGAGGGAGGGAGACAGAAAGAAAGAGAGAGCTAGAGAGAGAGAGCAAGTAGAGAGAGTGAAAGTGAGAGAGACAGAAAGAAAGAGAGAGAGCAAGAGAGAGAGAGTAGAGAGAGTGAACGTGAGAGACAGAAAGAGAGAGAGACAGAAAGAAAGAGTGAGCGTTAGAGCGAGAGAGAGTAGAGAGAGTGAAAGTGAGAGAGACAGAAAGAAAGAGAGATAGCTAGAGAGCGATACAGAGTAGAAAGAGTGAAAGTGAGAGAGACAAAAAGAGAGAGAGAGAGCTAGAGAGAGGTAGAGAGAGTGAAAGTGAGAGAGACAGAAAGAGAGAGAGAGCTAGAGAGAGATAGAGAGTAGAGAGAGAGAGACAGAAAGAGAGAGAGAGAGCTAGAGAAAGAAAGAGAGAGCTAGAGAGCGATACAGTGTAGAAAGAGTGAAAGTGAGAGAGGCAGAAAGAGAGAGAGAGAGATAGAGACAGAAAGAAAGAGAGAGAGCTAGAGAGCGATACAGAGTAGAAAGAGTGAAAGTGAGAGAGGCAGAGAGAGAGAGACAGAAAGAAAGAGAGAGAGCTAGAGAGCGATACAGAGTAGAAAGAGTGAAAGTGAGAGAGGCAGAGAGTGGGAGCCAGAGAGAGATAGTGTAGAGAGAGTGAAAGTGAGAGAGGCCGAAAGAAAGAGAGAGAGCAAAAGAGAGGTAGAGAGAGTGAAAGTGAGAGAGGCAGAAAGAGAGAGAGAGAGAGAGAGACAGAAAGAAAGAGAGAGAGCTAGAGAGAGATAGAGAGTAGAGAGAGAGAGACAGAAAGAGAGAGAGAGAGCTAGAGAAAGAAAGAGAGAGCTAGAGAGCGATACAGTGTAGAAAGAGTGAAAGTGAGAGAGGCAGAAAGAGAGAGAGAGAGAGAGAGAGACAGAAAGAAAGAGAGAGAGCTAGAGAGCGATACAGAGTAGAAAGAGTGAAAGTGAGAGAGGCAGAGAGAGAGAGACAGAAAGAAAGAGAGAGAGCTAGAGAGCGATACAGAGTAGAAAGAGTAAAAGTGAGAGAGGCAGAGAGTGGGAGCCAGTGAGAGATAGTGTAGAGAGAGTGAAAGTGAGAGAGGCCGAAAGAAAGAGAGAGAGCAAAAGAGAGGTAGAGAGAGTGAAAGTGAGAGAGGCAGAAAGAGAGAGAGAGAGAGAGAGACAGAAAGAAAGAGAGAGAGCTAGAGAGCGATACAGAGTAGAAAGAGTGAAAGTGAGAGAGGCAGAAAGAGAGAGAGCAAGAGAGAGATAGTGTAGAGAGAGTGAAAGAGAGAGAGCTAGAGAGCGATACAGAGTAGAAAGAGTGAAAGTGAGAGAGACAGAAAGAAAGAGAGAGAGCTAGAGAGAGGTAGAGAGACAGAAAGAAAGAGAGAGATATAGAGAGAGTGAAAGTGAGAGACAGAAAGAAAGAGAGAGAGAGAGAGATAGCGAGTAGAGAGTGAAAGTGAGAGAGACAGAAAGAAAGAGAGAGATAGAGAGTAGAGAGAGTGAAAGTGAGAGAGACAGAAAGAGAGAGAGAGAGAGAGACAGAAAGAAAGAGAGAGCGTTAGAGCGAGATAGAGAGTGAAAGTGAGAGAGACAGAAAGAAAGAGAGAGAGCAAGATAGAGACAGAAAGAAAGAGAGAGAGCTAGAGAGAGATAGAGTAGAGAGAGTGAACGTGAGAGAGACAGAAAGAAAGAGAGAGAGCAACATAGAGACAGAAAGAAAGAGAGAGAGCTAGAGAGAGATAGAGTAGAGAGAGTGAACGTGAGAGAGACAGAGAGAGAGAGCCAGAGAGAGAGATAGTGTAGAGAGAGTGAAAGTGAGTTTGACAGATAGAAAGAGAGAGGCAAACAGGCCCAACCCCCACTCTTACACTCGCCCAAGCCAATGGCATGTACCAGATGCTCAGCAGGCTCTGCTCACACTTACTGGCCTAAGGCCAAACCACACGACCAACAACATTGAACACTTTATGGAACACTAAGCCTTCACTATATCATCCTGGAATATCCAAGGCCTGAGGTCATCTGTCTTTTGCCTAAAGAGCAGGAACCCGGACTTCACCAATGAAATCGGTAATAAAGACATTGTCATCCTGCAAGAAACCTGGTATAGAAGAGACGGACCCACTGGTTGCCCTGGTTACAGAGAGCTGGTAGTCCCATCCACCAAACTACCAGGTGTGAAACAGGGAAGGGACTCAGGGGGTATGCTAATTTGGTATAGAGCAGACCTAACTCACTCCATTAAATTAATCAAAACAGGAACATTTTACATTTGGCTAGAAATTCAAAAGGAAATTATCTTAACAGAGAAAAATGTCCTCCTGTGTGCTTACCTTACCTTAAGACAGCTTCTCCATCCTGGAGGGGGAAATCAATCATTTCCAGGCCCAGGGTCTGTGTCAACCTAAATGCCAGAACCGGACAAGAACCTGACACCCTCAGCACACAGGGGGACAAACACCTGCCTGCAGGTGACAGCATTCCATCTCCCATATGCCCCCCTAGGCACAACTATGACAACATAACCAACAAAAACGGGTCACAACTCCTGCAGCTCTGTCGCACGTTGGGTATGTACATAGTCAATGGTAGGCTTCGAGGGGACTCCTATGGTAGGTACACCTGTCGCTCATCTCTTGGCAGTAGTACTGTAGACTACTTTATCACTGACCTCAACCCAGAGTCTCTCAGAGCGTTCAGTCAGCCCACTGACACACCTATCAGACCACAGCAAAATCACAGTCTACTTGAACAGAGCAATACTCCAATGATGAGGCATCAAAGCCAAAGGAACTGAGTAACATTAAGAAATGCTATAGATGGAAGGAATGCAGTTTGGAAATCTACCAAAAAACAATTAGGCAACAACAAATTCAATCCCTTTTAGACAATTTCCTGGGTAAAACGTTCCACTGTAATAGTGAAGGTGTAAACTTGGCAACCTGTCCAACCTGAAACCTGTCCAACCAAAAACATAACGACCAGGAAAACCTGAGTCTACGTCTTCACTATGGTGAATCACTAAAACAATACAGAAATGCACCATGAAAAAGAAGGAACAGCACGTCAGAAATCAGCTCAATGTAATTGAAAAATCCATAGACTCTAACCACTTCTGGGAAAATTGGAAAAAACTAAACAAACAAACAACAACATGAAGAGTTATCTATCCAGAATGGAGATGTATGGGTAAACCACTTCTCTAATCTATTTGGCTCTATAACAAAGAATAAAGAGCAAAAACATATACAGTGCCTTGCGAAAGTATTCGGCCCCCTTGAACTTTGCGACCTTTTGCCACATTTCAGGCTTCAAACATAAAGATATAAAACTGTATTTTTTTGTGAAGAATCAACAACAAGTGGGACACAATCATGAAGTAGAACGACATTTATTGGATATTTCAAACTTTTTTAACAAATCAAAAACTGAAAAATTGGGCGTGCAAAATTATTCAGCCCCCTTAAGTTAATACTTTGTAGCGCCACCTTTTGCTGCGATTACAGCTGTAAGTCGCTTGGGGTATGTCTCTATCAGTTTTGCAAATCGAGAGACTGACATTTTTTCCCATTCCTCCTTGCAAAACAGCTCGAGGTCAGTGAGGTTGGATGGAGAGGATTTGTGAACAGCAGTTTTCAGTTCTTTCCACAGATTCTCGATTGGATTCAGGTCTGGACTTTGACTTGGCCATTCTAACACCTGGATATGTTTATTTTTGAACCATTCCATTGTAGATTTTGCTTTATGTTTTGGATCATTGTCTTGTTGGAAGACAAATCTCCGTCCCAGTCTCCAGTCTCCCAGTCTCAGGACTCCATCAGGTTTTCTTCCAGAATGGTCCTGTATTTGGCTCCATCCATCTTCCCATCAATTTTAACCATCTTCCCTGTCCCTGCTGAAGAAAAGCAGGCCCAAACCATGATGCTGCCACCACCATGTTTGACAGTGGGGATGGTGTGTTCAGCTGTGTTGCTTTTACGCCAAACATAACGTTTTGCATTGTTGCCAAAAGTTCAATTTTGGTTTCATCTGACCAGAGCACCTTCTTCCACATGTTTGGTGTGTCTCCCAGGTGGCTTGTGGCAAACTTTAAACAACACTTTTTATGGATATCTTTAAGAAATGGCTTTCTTCTTGCCACTCTTCCACAAAGGCCAGATTTGTGCAATATACGACTGATTGTTGTCCTATGGACAGAGTCTCCCACCTCAGCTGTAGATCTCTGCAGTTCATCCAGAGTGATCATGGGCCTCTTGGCTGCATCTCTGATCAGTCTTCTCCTTGTATGAGCTGAAAGTTTTGAGGGACGGCCAGGTCTTGGTAGATTTGCAGTGGTCTGATACTCCTTCCATTTCAATATTATCGCTTGCACAGTGCTCCTTGGGATGTTTAAAGCTTGGGAAATCTTTTTGTATCCAAATCCGGCTTTAAACTTCTTCACAACAGTATCTCGGACCTGCCTGGTGTGTTCCTTGTTCTTCATGATGCTCTCTGCGCTTTTAACGGACCTCTGAGACTATCACAGTGCAGGTGCATTTATACGGAGACTTGATTACACACAGGTGGATTGTATTTATCATCATTAGTCATTTAGGTCAACATTGGATCATTCAGAGATCCTCACTGAACTTCTGGAGAGAGTTTGCTGCACTGAAAGTAAAGGGGCTGAATAATTTTGCACGCCCAGTTTTTCAGTTTTTGATTTGTTAAAAAAGTTTGAAATATCCAATAAATGTCGTTCCACTTCATGATTGTGTCCCACTTGTTGTTGATTCTTCACAAAAAAAATACAGTTTTATATCTTTATGTTTGAAGCCTGAAATGTGGCAAAAGGTCGCAAAGTTCAAGGGGGCCGAATACTTTCGCAAGGCACTGTACATGATCAAATACAAATCTTAGAATCAACTATTAAAGATTATGAGAACCGACTTGATTCTACAATTACCTTGAATGAGCTACAGGACAAAATAAAAACCCTCCAACCCAAAAAGGCCTGTGGTGTTGATGGTATCCTTAATGAAATTATCAAATATACAGACAACAAATTCCAATTGGCTATACTAAAACTCTTCAACATCATCCTTAGCTCTGGCATCTTCCCCAATATTTGGAACCAAGGACTGATCACCCCAATCTACAAAAGTGGAGACAAGTTTGACCCCAATAACTCTCGTGGGATATGTGTCAACAACAACATTGGGAAAATCCTCTGCATTATCATTAACAGCAGACCCGTACATTTCCTCAATGAAAACAATGTACTGAGCAAATGTCAAATTGGCTTTTTTTTACCAAATTACCATACAACAGACCATGTATTCACCCTGCACACCCTAATTGACAACCAAACAAACCTAAACAAAGGCAAAGTCTTCTCATGCTTTGTTGATTTCAAAAACGCCTTCGACTCAATTTGGCATGAGGGTCTGCTATACAAATTAATGGAAAGTGGTGTTGGGGGTAAAACATACGACATTATAAAATCCATGTACACAAACAACAAGTGTGCGGTTAAAATAGGCAAAAAACACACACATTTCTTCCCACAGGGCCGTGGGGTGAGACAGGGATGCAGCTTAAGCCCCACCCTCTTCAACATATATATCAACGCGAGCACCCGGACTCACCCTACTAGAATCTGAAGTCAAATGTCTACTGTTTGCTGATGATCTGGTGCTTCTGTCACCAACCAAGGAGGGCCTACAGCAGCACCTAGATATTCAAACAGATTCTGCCAGACCTGGGTCCTGACAGTAAATCTCAGTAAGAACAAAATAATGGTGTTCCAAAATAGGTCCAGTCACCAGGACCACAAATACAAATTCCATCTAGACACCATTGCCCTAGAGCACACAAAAACCTATACATACCTTGGCCTAAACATCAGTGCCAAAGGTAACTTCCACAAAGCTGTGAACAATCTGAGAGACAAGGCAAGAAGGGCATTCTATGCCATCAAAAGGAACATGAAATTCAACATACCAATTAGGATCTGGCTAAAAATACTTGAATCAGTCATAGAGCCCATTGCCCTTTATGGTTGTGAGGTCTGGGGTCCGCTCACCAACCAAGATTTCACAAAATGGGACAAACACCAAATTAAGACTCTGCAAAAATATCCTCTGTGTACAATGTAGAACACCAATTAATGCATGCAGAGCAGAATTAGGCCGATACCCACTAATTATCAAAATCCAGAAAAGAGCCGTTAAATTCTATAATCACCTAAAAGGAAGCGATTCCCAAACCTTCCATAACAAAGTCATCACCTACGGAGAGGAGAACCTGGAGAAGAGTCCCCTAAGCAAGCTGGTCCTGGAATTCTGTTCACAAACACAAACACACCCCACAGAGCCCCAGGACAGCAGCACAATTAGACCCAAGCAAATCATGAGAAAACAAAAAGCTAATTACTTGACACATTGGAAAGAATTAACAAAGAAAACAGAGCAAACTAGAATGCTATTTGGCCCTACACAGACAGTACACAGTGGCAGAATACCTGACCACTGTGACTGACCCAAACTTAAGGAAAGCTTTGACTATGTACAGACTCAGTGAGCATAGCCTTGCTATTGAGAAAGGCTGCCGTAGGCAGACATGGCTCTCAAGAGAAGACAGGCTATTTGCACACTCCCCACAAAATGAGGTGGAAACTGAGCTGCACTTCCTAAACTCCTGCCCAATATATGACCATATTAGAGACACGTATTTCCCTCAAATTGCACAGATCCACAAAGAATTTATAAAAACAACACAATTTTGATAAACTCACCATATCTACTGGGTGAAATTCCACAGTGTGCCATCACAGCAGCAAGATTTGTGACCTGTTGCCACAAGAAAAGGGCAACCAGTGAAGAACAAACACCATTGTACATACAACCCATATTTGTTTTCCCTTGTGTACTTTAACCATTTGTACATTGTTACAACACTGCATATATACATAATATGACATTTGTGATGTCTTTATTTTTTTGAAACTTCTGTATGTGTAATGTTTACAGTTAATTTTTATTGTTTATTTCACTTTTGTATATTATCTACCTCCCTTGCTTTGGCAATGTTAACACATGTTTCCCATGCCAATAAAGCCCATTGAATTGAATTGAGTAGAGAGAGTGAAAGTGAGAGAGACAGAAATAAAGAGAGAGATAGAGAGAGAACTAGAGAGAGATAGAGAGTAGAGAGAATGAAAGTGAGAGACAGAAATAAAGAGAGAGATAGAGATAGAGAGTAGAGAGAGTGAAAGTTAGAGAGACAGAAATAAAGAGAGAGATAGATAGAGAGTAGAGAGAGAACTAGAGTGAGATTGTCACGTTCTGACCTTTATTTTCCTTTGTTTTGTCTTTATTTAGTATGGTCAGGGCGTGAGTTGGGGTGGGCAGTCTATGTTTTGTGTTTCTATGTTTAGGTTTCTGTTTCGGCCTAGTATGGTTCTCAATCAGAGGCAGGTGTCATTAGTTGTCTCTGATTGAGAATCATACTTAGGTAGCCTGGGTTTCACTTTTGGTTTGTGGGTGTTTGTTTCTGTCACCACACGGGACTGTTTCGGTTTGGTTTTCGTTCATGTTCACATTTATTGTTTTGTAGTTCTTAGTGTTCAGTTTATGTTTTATAATAAACGATATGGACACTTACCACGCTGCGTTTTGGTCCGATCCCTGCTACACACTTCAGTCGAAGAGGAGGAAATCTGCCGTTACAGAGATAGAGAGAGTGAAAGTGAGAGAGAGAGAGTGAAAGTGAGAGAGTGAAATTGAGAGAGACAGAAAGAAAGAGAGAGAGAGAGAAAGAAAGAGAGAGAGAGAGCTGGGCTTAGCTGGTATTTAGAGTCCTTTTCACTTTCTATGTGCATCCCAAATGGTACTCTATTCCCTATATAGTGGCCTACTTTTGACCAGGGACCATAGAGCTCTGGCCAAAAGTAGTACACTACTGTATATAGGGAATAGGGTGCTATTTGGGACTCCGCCAGAGAAGGAGTGAGCAGGGATCTGCTGATGCTTGGTATGTTCAACATGTCTTTTGTAACTGTCGTCTTTTCACACAACTGACTTCCAGCACAACTGTTATAAGTCTCAATGCATCAGCTACAGATCACAGACTGAGAGAAAAGAAAAGTTTTGAGTCAACACATTGTGAGGTTCTCTGGGGATTTGGCAGGTAAGTCGAGTCCCTAGTAGAAAATGCTGATGCAGAGTTTTGTGTTCCTCCTAGAACAGTGCTTATCAGGCTACTGCTGTAAGGTGTAATCATGGAGAACAAACTCTGTATACCTTCTGTAGTAAAGTCCTTTACTGTCCTTTATACAGCTCTTAAAAACACCTGAAATACTTCAAATACCTGAAATACTTCAAATAGCTGAAATACTTCAAATACTTCAAATACCTGAAATACTTGAAATACCTGAAATAGTCAGCACATTGTGTGGTTACGTCCCAAATCACACTATTTTCCCTGTATATTGCAGGGAATGTAGGGAATAGAGTGCCATTTGGGATTCACCCACTCAGCTACATTATTTTTTTTATTCCATCATTAGGAATTTGCTTGGATTTTATTTGTTAGTAATTTGATGTGCTTAATTGAATTGATTTGAAAAAATTCATATTTAAAAAAATGTAATAAATTAAATCCAATACTTCATTACTGAAGTATTCCCAAGCTGAAGTTTACAGCTGAAAATAAATGACACTTATTTCAGTGTGAAAGTTTTATTTGCTATCGTGTGTGTGTGTGTAAATGTGTTTGTTTTGTTGCTGTTCTGTGTGTGTGTGTGTGTGTGTGTGTTTCTTATGAAACTGTCAACCATTGGAAGTAGTAACAGTGATTTTTGATCCCAAGGCAACACAATGGTTCGTTACACAGAGCTATAGTTCACCCCAACATCTCATCTATCATAGACAGAGCTAGAAAACACTGTTATTGGGTCCACACACACACACACAGACCTCTACCCCGAGTGAAGCAGTGGAACAGGATAGTGGCTGTGTTTAATGGAGGTAGCAGATTTCCCTGCCCACTGAGACTCAGCCTACTCTAATTAAGAGGCAGGAACACACCCACACACACACACACTATCTGTGGTAGAGAGTAGCCTTTCTTCCCCTGCAGATGGTCTTGAGGAACAGTAATTATTACAGGGGGAAGGAGAGGCTGAGGAGAGGAGAGGAGAAGGGAGATGAAAGATGGAGGAGAGGAGATGAAGGGATGAGAGGAGGGGAGGAATGGAGAAGAGTGGAGACGAGAGGGGAAGTAGAGAAGAGGGCTAACTTGACTCATCAGTGGCAGAAACTCACCAACCTTCACCTTGTAAACCCTCTTGTAATCATGATGTCATCATAACACTGGGTTGAAGAGAGAATGCCTCATCTGGGTTGAAGAGAGAATGCCTCAGCTGGGTTGAAGAGAGAATGCCTCAGCTGGGTTGAAGAGAGAATGCCTCAGCTGGGTTGAAGAGAGAATGCCTCAGCTGGGTTGAAGAGAGAATGCCTCAGGATGCTAAAGGCGTGGGGTCCAGGCCTCTTGACTCTAAAGCTATGGGGTTTATTGTGTGTGCATGCATGCATATGCATCATCTGTGTGTGTGTGTGTACTTGCATGAGTGAGTGTACATTGTGTGTGTGTCCTAGACAACAGCTGGGCATGTCCAATTATCCTACAGATTGTGTGTGCCCCCCTCCTCCCTCGATCTCTCTCTCTTTCTTGCTCTCTCTCTCTCCCCTCGCTCTCCCTCCTCCTTCAATCTCTCTGTCTCTCTCTCTCTCCCTCTCTCTCACTCTCTCCTCCTCTCTCTCTCTCTCTCTCTCTCTCTCTCTCTCTCTCTCTCTCTCTCTAGCATAAGGACTGCTGTGATTCATATTCTCCTTGTTGATTCTCATCTTGATGATAATGTCTCCTGTCCTCTGCTCAGTCATTTGCCCCCGGAACATTCCTCCAGGCACTTTACGTGATTTATCTACAAGTAAAGTGGCAGCTGTAAATCTACTGTCTGTCTGCCTATCTGTGGGCGTTTATTTGTGTGTGTGTGTGAAAGAGAGAACGTGTGTGTGTGAGAGAGAGAGACAGAACGTGTGTGTGTGTGTGTGTGTGTGTGTGTGTGTGTGTGTGTGTGTGTGTGTGTGTGTGTAGGGCTGTGACAGTCACCGTAATTGTCATGTAAATGACTGCTGGTCTCACGGCAATAACCGTTAATTATTAACATAAACATGTTTAGCATCTCTGGGCTTGTGTGTGTGTGTGACAGTGTGTGAGGTATTCATACACATTAATTTCTGATAATTGATGCCCTTTGCCAGTATATCTAACTGTACCTCAACATTTCAACACACTGTACAGACATTAACCCCCTATAGCCGATGTCCATGACCCCGGCAGACATCTTATTAGTATAATACAAAAATCCACATACAAATCTATCAGTTTAAACTATAGATATCTGGTTTGCACTTCAGCATCTGCGGTGAAAGGTGACAGAGCTAGAGTGATGTTTGTCAGATCATGAGACATCCCGAAAATCGGTCTTCTCACAAAATGTTCTGTATCGTCCGAACGGCCAACAAACTAGTATGAGACTCTCACGGATGTCGGTTGTTTTGCTCTTGTAACGACGTTCGTCTGTAGGAGGAGAAGCGGACCAAAAAGCAGCGTGGTGGTTACTCATGTTCTTTAATGGAAAACTGAACGATACATGAAATAACTCAAATCTACAAAACAACAAACGGAACGTGAAAACCTATACAGCCTATCCTGTGACAACAAACACAGTGACAGGAACAATCACCCACAAACACACAGTGAAACCCAGGCTACCTAAGTATGATTCTCAATCAGAGACAACTAATGACACCTGCCTCTGATTGAGAACCATACTAGGCCGAAAACATAGAAATGCCCCAAAACATAGAAAAACAAACAGACTGCCCACCCAACTCACGCCCTGACCATACTAAATAAATACAAAACAACGGAAATAGAGGTCAGAACGTGACAGTACCCCCCCCCAAAGGTGCGGACTCCGGCCGCAAAACCTTGACCTATAGGGGAAGGTCTGGGTGGGCGTCTGTCCGCGGTGGCGGCTCTGGCGCGGGACGCGGACCCCACTTCACCATTGTCTTAGTCCGCCTTATTGTCCGCCTCCGTGGCTTACTCACCATGGCCCCCCTCTCAATGACCCCACTGGACAGAGGGACTGCTTGGGACAGAGGGGCAGCTCGGGACAGAGGTGAAGCAGCTGCTCGGGACAGAGGGACAACTGCTCGGGACAGAGGGACAGCTGCTCGGAACAGAGGGACAGCTGCTCGGGACAGAGGGGCAGCTGCTCGGGCGGCCCCTGGCTGACTAGCGGCACTGGCGGCCCCTGGCTTAATGGCGGCCCCTGGCTGACTGGCGGCCCCTGGCTGACTGGCGGCCCCTGGCTGACTGGCGGCCCCTGGCTTACTGGCGGCCCCTGGCTGACTGGCGGCACTGGCGGCCCCTGGCTGACTGGCGGCACTGGCGGCCCCTGGTTGCCTGGCGGCACTGGCGGCCCCTGGCTGACTGGCGGCACTAGCGGCCCCTGGCTGACTGGCGGCACTGGCGGCCCCTGGCTGACGGGCGGCACTGGCGGCTCCTGGCAGACGGGCGGCACTGGCGGCTCCTGGCAGACGGGAAGCTCAGATGGCGCTGGGCAGACGGGAAGCTCAGATGGCCTTGGGCAGACGGGAAGCTCCGGCAACGCTGGAGAAGAGGAAGGCCCTGGTAGCGCCGGAGAGGCGGGAGACTCCGACAGCGCTGGAGAGGAGGAAGGCTCCGGCAGCGGCGCCGGACAGGCGGGAGGCTCCGGCAGCGGCGCCGGACAGGCGGGAGGCTCCGGCAGCGGCGCCGGAAAGGCGCGAGGCTCCGGCAGAGGCGCCGGACAGGCGGGAGGCTCCGGCAGAGGCGCCGGACAGGCGGGAGGCTCCGGCAGCGCTGGAGAGGAGGAAGCCCCTGTAAGGATGGGCCGGAGAGACAGCCTGGTACGGGGGGCTGCCACCGGAGGGCTGGTGCGTGGAGGTGGTGACGGATAGACCGGGCCGTGCAGGCGCACTGGAGCTCTTGAGCACCGAGCCTGCCCAACCTTACCCGGTTGAATGGTCCCGGTCGCCCTGCCAGTGCGGCGAGGTGGAATAGCCCGCACTGGGCTATGCAGGCGAACCGGGGACACCGTGCGCAAGGCTGGTGCCAAGTAAGCCGGCCCAAGGAGACGCACTGGAGACCAGATGCGTAGAGCCGGCTTCATGGCACTTGGCTCGATGCCCACTCTAGCCCGGCCGATACGCGGAGCTGGAATGTACCGCACCGGGCTGTGCACCCGCACTGGGGACACCGTGCGCTCCACCGCATAACACGGTGCCTGCCCGGTCTCTCTAGCCCCCCGGTAACCACAGGAAGTTGGCTCAGGTCTCCTACCTGGCGTAGCCATACTCCCTGTTAGCCCCCCCCAATACATTTTTGGGGCTGACTCTCGGGCTTCCATCCGCTCTGCCGTGCTAGTTCCTCATAATGCCGCCTCTCTGCTTTTGCTGCCTCCAGCTCGGCCTTGGGGCGGCAATATTCTCCTGGCTCTGCCCAGGGTCCTTTCCCGTCTAGAATCTCCTCCCAAGTCCATCTCTCCAAGTAGTGCAGCCTCTCCCACTGCTGCTTTTGCTGCTGCTGCTGTTGCTCCTCCTGCTGCTGCTTTTGCTGCTGCTGCTGTTGCTCCTGCTGCACCAGTCGCTTCTCCTGCTGCTGCTGTTGCTCCTGCTGCACCAGTCGCTTCTCCTGCTGCTGCTGTTGCTGCTGCCTCTGTTTACCACACCGCTTGGTCCTTGGTGGGTGGGTGATTCTGTAACGACGTTCGTCTGTAGGAGGAGAAGCGGACCAAAAAGCAGCGTGGTGGTTACTCATGTTCTTTAATGGAAAACTGAACGATACATGAAATAACTCAAATCTACAAAACAACAAACAGAACGTGAAAACCTATACAGCCTATCCTGTGACAACAAACACAGTGACAGGAACAATCACCCACAAACACACAGTGAAACCCAGGCTACCTAAGTATGATTCTCAATCAGAGACAACTAATGACACCTGCCTGTGATTGAGAACCATACTAGGCCGAAAACATAGAAATGCCCCACAACATAGAAAAACAAACATAGACTGCCCACCCAACTCACGCCCTGACCATACTAAATAAATACAAAACAACGGAAATAGAGGTCAGAACGTGACAGCTCTGGGACGAGCACAGGCCTCACAAGACTTGTCTGAAGGTCCCCCGGTACCAGTTGAAAAAAATTATGGAATTATATGGAGACTGTTAAATGCCAAACATAGAGGCTTAAATACATGTTAAAAAATAACAAATGTTTCTGAGCTTTCTTATATCTCTCAGAAATAGGACAGACACTTCAGAACAAACGTCCTTGAGATTTTTTGGGGGGGACTATGTGTTGTTCCATGTAGTGAATCTGTTGCTCAATGCATTTGTGTGGGCTAATAGCAGTAAGGGTAAATACATTCCTTAATCAAATAATTGTTTTATATACACTACCGTTCAAAAGTTTGGGGTCACTTAGAAATGTCCTTGTTTTTGAAAGAAAATCACATTTCTTGTCCATTAAAATAACATAAAATTGATTAGAAATACAGTGTAGACATTGTTAATGTTGTAAATTACTATTGTAGCTGGAAACTGTTTTTCTGATTAAAGAAGCAATAAAACGGTCCTTCTTTAGACTAGTTGAGTATCTGGAGCATCAGCATTTGTGAGTTCGATTACAGGCTCAAAATGGCCAGAAACAAAGAACTTTCTTCTGAAACTCGTCAGTTTATTCTTGTTCAGAGACATTAAGGCTATTCCATGCGAGAAATTGCCAAGTAACTGAACATCTTGTACAATGCTGTGTACCCTTCACAGAACAGCGCAAACTGGCCCTAACCAGAATAGAAAGAGGAGTGGGAGGCCCCGGTGCACAACTGAGCAAGAGGACAAGTACATTAGAGTGTCTAGTTTGAGAAGCAGACGCCTCACAAGTCCTCAACTGGCAGCTTCATTAAATAGTATCTGCAAAACACCAGTCTCAACGTCAACAGTGAAGAGGCGACTCCGGGATGCTGGCCTTCTAGGCAGAGTTGCAAAGAAAAAGCCATATATCAGTTTGGCCAATAAAAATAAAAGATTCAGCTGGGCAAAAGAACACAGACAGTGGATAGAGGAACAGCATCCCGAGTCACCTCTTTACAACCCACAAATGCTGATGCTCCAGATACTCAACTAGTCTTAAGAAGGCCAGTTTTATTGCTTCTTTAATCAGCACAACAGTTTTCACATGTGCTAACATAATTGCAAAAGGGTTTTCTAATGATCAATTAGCCTTTTAAAATGATAAACTTGGATTAGCTAACACAGCATGCCATTGGAACACAGGAGTGATGGTTGCTGATAATGGGCCTCTGTATGCCTACGTAGATATTCCGTAAAAAGTTTCCAACTATAATAATAATTTACAACATTAACAATGTCTACACTGTATTTCTGATAAATTTTATGTTATTTTAATGGACAAAAAATGTATTTTTCTTTCAAAAATAAGGACATTTCTAAGTGACCCCAAACTTTTGAATGGTAGTGTATATATTTTTTACTTCAAGGGGTTTTAAAATTCTAAATCAAATAGCAAAATGATCCTTGGTATGACTTTAAAACAATTCCAAATACAGTGAGGGAAAAAAGTATTTGATCCCCTGCTGATTTTGTACGTTTTCCCACTGACAAAGAAATGATCAGTCTATAATTTTAATGGTAGGTTTATTTGAACAGTGAGACAGAATAACAACTACAAAAATCCAGAAAAACGCATGTCAAAAATGTTATAAATTGATTTGCATTTTAATGAGGGAAATAAGTATTTGACCCCTCTGCAAAACATTACTTAGTACTTGGTGGCAAAACCCTTGTTGGCAATCACAGAGGTCAGATGTTTCTTGTAGTTGGCCACCAGGTTTGCACACATCTCAGGAGGGATTTTGTCCCACTCCTCTTTGCAGATCTTCTCCAAGTCATTAAGGTTTCGAGGCTGACATTCGAACCCTCCACAGATTTTCTATGGGATTAAGGTCTGGAGACTGGCTAGGCCACTCCAGGACCTTAATGTTCTTCTTATTGAGCCACTCCTTTGTTGCCTTGGCCGTGTGTTTTTGTGTCATTGTCATGCTGGAATACCCATCCACGACCCATTTTCAATGCCCTGGCTGAGGGAAGGAGGTTCTCACCCAAGATTTGACGGTACATGGCCCTGTCCATCGTCCCTTTGATGCCGTGAAGTTGTCCTGTCCCCTTAGCAGAAAAACACCCCCAAAGCATAATGTTTCCACCTCCATGTTTGACGATGGTGTTCTTGGAGTCTAAGGCAGCATTCCTCCTCCTCCAAACACGGCGAGTTGAGTTGATGACAAAGAGCTTCATTTTGGTCTCATCTGACCACAACACTTTCACCCAGTTGTCCTCTGAATCATTCCGATGTTCATTGGCAAACTTCAGACGGGCATGTACAGTATATGTTCTTTCTTGAGCAGGGGGACCTTGCGGGATTTCAGTCCTTCACGGCGTAATGTGTTATCAATTGTTTTCTTGGTGACTATGGTCCCAGCTGCCTTGAGATCATTGACAAGATCCTCCCGTGTAGTTCTGGGCTGATTCCTCACCGTTCTCATGATCATTGCAACTCCACGAGGTGAGATCTTGCATGGAGCCCCAGGCCGAGGGAGATTGACAGTTCTTTTGTGTTTCTTCCATTTGCGAAAAAATCACACCAACTGTTGTCACCTTCTTACCAAAGTGCTTGGCGATGGTTTTGTAGCCCATTCCAGCCTTGTGTAGGTCTACAATCTTGTCCCTGACATCCTTGGAAAGCTCTTTGGTCTTGGCCATGGTGGAGAGTTTGGAATCTGATTGATTGCTTCTGTGGACAGGTGTCTTTTATACAGGTAACAAACTGAGATTAGGAGCACTCCCTTTAAGAGTGTGCTCCTAATCTCAGCTCGTTACCTGCATAAAAGACTGGGAGCCAGAAATCTTTCTGATTGAGAGGGGGTCAAATACTTATTTCCCTCATTAAAATGCAAATCAATGTATAACATTTTTGACATGCGTTTTTATGGATTTTGTTGTTGTTATTCTGTCTCTCACTGTTCAAATAAACCTACCATTAAAATTATAGACTAATCATTACTTTGTCAGTGGGCAAACGTACAAAATCAGGAGGGGATCAAATACTTTTTTCCCTCACTGTAGCTTAGTAGAACCCCCAACAACTAAATATACATAATGTCCTTATGCAACCAGTATACAACCTGATCATAATGTTATAAAGTACGTTATAACGCCATCATTACAACCAGTATACAACCTGATCATAATGTTATAAAGTACGTTATAACGCCATCATTACAACCAGTATACAACCTGATCATAATGTTATAAAGTACGTTATAACGCCATCATTACAACCAGTTTTGGCCCACAAGGAAGGGTCCTGTGAGAAGGCGTGAGTTGTGTATACTGTATACTGTAATAAACAATATGTCTGGGCTCCAATTGGCTCTTGTCAAAAGTAGTGAAATATGTTTTGAATAGGGTGCCATTTGGGGCCCATGTAAAAGAGAAGCATCCGGAGCATCCCAGGCATCACGCCACTGTAGCTATGATGTCATTATGTTAATGAGAGGGTTCACAAAGTGAAGGTTGGTGAGTTTTTTGCTTCTTATAAGTGCTACTGATGAGTCAGGTTAGTCCTCTCCTCTCCAGTCTTAGCAGGGTCAGAGGTTATGTCGTGCAGTCAGATCCTTGTTAACATGTTAATTAGTGAAACTCTGCAGTGCAAAGTCCCAAATGGCACATTATTCCCTATTTATAGTGCACTACTTTTGACAAAGGCCCATAGGTCAAAAGTACTGCAATATATAGGGAATAGGGTACCATTTGGGTTGGACACCATGATTCATAAAAAGCTGATTAATACATTTGCAAAAGTATGATTTTAAAAGACAGAGGGAAAACCGAATGTCATGCTCATTATAGCTCTACCATGTGTAGACACCAGCTATAGGAAATTAGCACAGTAATGTGTGTGTGTGCATGCCTCTGAATGATTTTATGTAGTCATATATATTATTTACACCCACCCTCTCCTCTTCCCTTCCTCTCTCTCCTTGGGAGAATCTCAATAGCATACTCCTCATGTCCTCTCACCTCTCTCCTCACCTCCTTCTCAAAACCCAAAACCCAACACATAGTTTGATATCAATCCATTCACTCCATTACAGTCATTATGAATTGTCCTCCCCTCGCCAGCCACCTGTGATACATACTGTATATATTTAATGCATATAATGAGGATGCTCCCTTAAGAATCTGCAAGGCGTATAATCTCCCGGTGATGCGGTGCTCGGAACTCGGTTTCCATGGCAACACTCCTTGAATTCCGTTTGAGGGCTGCATGCAGTCAAACCCATATGGACTAAGATTGCATCTCAAATTACACCCTATTCCCTTTACAGTACACTACACTGGTCACCATCCTAATATTGAGTTGAACCCCCTTTTGCCCTCAGAACAGCCTCAATTCATCGGACATGGACTCTACAAGGTGTCGAAAGCGTTCCACATGGGTGCTGGCCCATGTTGACTCCAATGCTTCCCACAGTTGTGTCAAGTTGGCTAGATGTCCTTTGTACATTTTCAAGCATGAAAAACCCATCAGCGTTGCAGTTCTTGACACAAACCGGTGCGCCCGGCACCTACTACCATACCCCGTTCAAAGGCACTTAAATCTTTTGTCTCGCCCATTAACCCTCTGAATGCCACACACACACAATCCATGTCTCAATTATCTCAAGACTTTAAAATCCTTCTTTAACCTGTCTCCTCCCCTTCATCTACACTGATTGAAGTGGATTTAACAAGTGACATCAATAAGGGATCATAGCTTTCACCTGATCAGTCTGTCATGGAAAGAGCAGAGGATCCTAATGTTTTCTACACTTACTGTAGTGTATAAAGAAGAGGGTGCCATCTGGGACTCATACAGAGACTGTGTCTCAAATGACACTATGTGGCAACTTTATATGTACGTATGGGTAATAGGATCGAATTTGATATCTGAAGTTTGAGAATCATTGAATAGATCAACTAAATCGCATCAATAGATTCTAAACCATATTTTAGTAATACTGGATGGTCGAGAGGTAGCTAACGTGTCAATGGTTGTTTTCATTCGATTTTTGGTAATCAATTCCAGTCATAGAGGAAACGGAGGTTGCACTTCTTTTGACCGAGCCCTATAGGGAATACGGTGACAGTTGGAACGCAAACCAGAGAGCGCTGTTATTTGAATGTGATAGTAGAGGATAAAATGAATATCAGACACGTCCTTGGTTTAACCTCTAAAACATAATTTTTACGAGCACCTGCAGTCAGAGCATGAATAAATAATATAACTCTATATTCACACTACATCACCCCATAAATTATACTACCACCTTCACAATCAAGACACTACATCGTTACACCATCAATTATACTACCACCTTCACCATCAAGACACTACACTGTTACACCATCAATTATACTACCACCTTCACCATCAAGACACTACACGGTTACACCATCAATTATATTACTGTCACGACTCCCACCGAAGGTTCTACAGCTGCACCATCAAGAGCATCCTGACTGGTTGCATCACTGCCTGGCATGGCAACTGCTCGGCCTCCGATCGCAAGGCACTACAGAGGGTAGTGCAAACGGCCCAGGACATCACTGGGCCCAAGCTTCCTGCCATCCAGGACCTCTATACCAGGCAGTGTCAGAGGAAGGCACTAAAAATTTTCAAAGACCCTAGCCATCCTGTATCCCCCAAGCAAGCGTCACCGGAGCACCAAGTCTAGGTCCATGAGGCTTCTAAACAGCTTCTACCCCCAAGCCATAAGACTCCTGAACATCCAGTCAAATGGCTGCCCAGACTATTTGCATTGCCCCCCCCCCCCAACTCTACCTACAGGTACATACTACCTCAAATAACCGGTGCCCCCCGCACATTGACTCTGTATCGGTACCCCCCTTTATATAGTCTCGCTATTGTTATTTCACTGCTGCTCTTTAATTACTTGTTACTTTTATCTCTTATTCTTATCTGTATTTTTTGAAACTGCATTGTTGGTTAGGGGCTCGTAAGTAAGCATTTCACTGTTGTATTCGGCGCATGTGACTAATACAATCTGATTTGATTTGATTATAACACTTTAATAAGCTCACATAGTTGCTGTCACAAACTCCACACAGTTGTCACTGACTAGTTGGATATTCATTTCCCACTGAGCAAATCATTTCTGTACTTACAGTACAGCATTCATATAAATACATTTTCATCAGTTTTCTGCTGTGGATGACCTTTTTTCAATGTAAAAAAAACTCATGAATGCAACTGTTATTGTCAAATTGTTTTGTGCTGTACGTTTGTAGCCCTGGTTGTCCTGAAAATAAAATGTTAAAACACTTCATTGTGAGGCTAAATATAAGGGCTCGACATGCAGATAAATGAAAGATTTTTGCTGGTGTTTTGGGACTGATAGGGTTAACATTCCTCTTCTGTCTGTTTCTGTTGACATTATTCTACATTACAGAGTTACACCGTTGGGGTGAGAATATCTACAAAAGGCACCCACACTGTTTGCGACGTGCGTCTGCGCTGGTGGAGACTAGGGTTGTGTCCCAAATGGCACACTATTCCCGATTTAGTGCACTACTTTGACCAGGGCTCATGGCACTATGTAGGGAATAGGGTGCAATTTGAGACACACATTGCCCAACAGGAAGCATTAGCTAGCTTCAAATGCTTCAGGCTGAGCCTCTATGAGACTAGCTCAGACATCCCAGCTTGTGTGCTGAGTGAGTGAGTGAGTGAGTGAGTGAGTGAGTGAGTGAGTGAGAGTGAGAGAGAGAGAGAGAGAGATGAATGAATTGATCTCTGATGACACCATGGATCCAACAGCAGAATTATAAATAGCTCTCCTCCCAGCAGCCAGTCAGGCCCCCTTCACTGTAAAACAAAGACAAGCTTGCATCCCAAACGACACCCTATTCCCTATAGGGTTCTATAGGGTGCTGTTTGGGATGTAGACAATAAGATGACATTGATAAATTGAGACCTTGAGGTTATAAGGGTCTATCTGAGACTTTTGACTAATTGTAGCTATTGACATAGCGTTGTTCTGTTCAATGTTCCCTACCTATATAGTAGTATCAAATTACCCCAAATCAAATCAAATCAAATCAAATTTTATTTGTCACATACACATGGTTAGCAGATGTTAATGCGAGTGTAGCGAAATGCTTGTGCTTCTAGTTCCGACAATGCAGTAATAACCAACAAGTAATCTAACTAACAATTCCAAAACTACTGTCTTGTACACAGTGTGAGGGGATAAAGAATATGTACATAAGGATATATGAATGAGTGATGGTACAGAGCAGCATAGGCAAGATACAGTAGATGGTATCGAGTACAGTATATACATATGAGATGAGTCACAAAGTGGCTTAGTTAAAGTGGCTAGTGATACATGTATTACATAAGGATACAGTCGATGATATAGAGTACAGTATATATACGTATGCATATGAGATGAATAATGTAGGGTAAGTAACATTATATAAGCTAGCATTGTTTAAAGTGGCTAGTGATATATTTACATCATTTCCCATCAATTCCCATTATTAAAGTGGCTGGAGTTGAGTCAGTGTCAGTGTGTTGGCAGCAGCCACTCAATGTTAGTGGTGGCTGTTTAACAGTCTGATGGCCTTGAGATAGAAGCTGTTTTTCAGTCTCTCGGTCCCAGCTTTGATGCACCTGTACTGACCTCGCCTTCTGGATGATAGCGGGGTGAACAGGCAGTGGCTCGGGTGGTTGATGTCCTTGATGATCTTTATGGCCTTCCTGTGACATCGGGTGGTGTAGGTGTCCTGGAGGGCAGGTAGTTTGCCCCCGGTGCAGACCTCACTACCCTCTGGAGAGCCTTACGGTTGAGGGCGGAGCAGTTGCCGTACCAGGCTGTGATACAGCCCGCCAGGATGCTCTCGATTGTGCATCTGTAGAAGTTTGTGAGTGCTTTTGGTGACAAGCCGAATTTCTTCAGCCTCCTGAGGTTGAAGAGGCGCTGCTGCGCCTTCTTCACAATGCTGTCTGTGTGAGTGGACCAATTCAGTTTGTCTGTGATGTGTATGCCGAGGAACTTAAAACTTGCTACCCTCTCCACTACTGTTCCATCGATGTGGATAGGGGGGCGTTCCCTCTGCTGTTTCCTGAAGTCCACAATCATCTCCTTAGTTTTGTTGACGTTGAGTGTGAGGTTATTTTCCTGACACCACACTCCGAGGGCCCTCACCTCCTCCCTGTAGGCCGTCTCGTCGTTGTTGGTAACCAAGCCTACCACTGTTGTGTCGTCCGCAAACTTGATGATTGAGTTGGAGGCGTGCGTGGCCACGCAGTCGTGGGTGAACAGGGAGTACAGGAGAGGGCTCAGAACGCACCCTTGTGGGGCCCCAGTGTTGAGGATCAGCGGGGAGGAGATGTTGTTGCCTACCCTCACCACCTGGGGGCGGCCCGTCAGGAAGTCCAGTACCCAGTTGCACAGGGCGGTGTCGAGACCCAGGGTCTTGAGCTTGATGACGAGCTTGGAGGGTACTATGGTGTTGAATGCCGAGCTGTAGTCAATGAACAGCATTCTCACATAGGTATTCCTCTTGTCCAGATGGGTTAGGGCAGTGTGCAGTGTGGTTGAGATTGCATCGTCTGTGGACCTATTTGGGCGGTAAGCAAATTGGAGTGGGTCTAGGGTGTCAGGTAGGGTGGAGGTGATATGGTCCTTGACTAGTCTCTCAAAGCACTTCATGATGACGGAAGTGAGTGCTAGTTACCTTAGCTTTCTTGGGAACAGGAACAATGGTGGCCCTCTTGAAGCATGTGGGAACAGCAGACTGGTATAGGGATTGATTGAATATGTCCGTAAACACACCGGCCAGCTGGTCTGCGCATGCTCTGAGGGCGCGGCTGGGGATGCCGTCTGGGCCTGCAGCCTTGCGAGGGTTAACACGTTTAAATGTCTTACTCACCTCGGCTGCAGTGAAGGAGAGACCGCAAGTTTTCGTTGCAGGCCGTGTCAGTGGCACTGTATTGTCCTCAAAGCGGGCAAAAAAGTTATTTAGTCTGCCTGGGAGCAGGACATCCTGGTCCGTGACTGGGCTGGATTTCTTCCTGTAGTCCGTGATTGACTGTAGACCCTGCCACATGCCTCTTGTGTCTGAGCCGTTGAATTGAGATTCTACTTTGTCTCTGTACTGACGCTTAGCTTGTTTGATAGCCTTGCGGAGGGAATAGCTGCACTGTTTGTATTCGGTCATGTTACCAGACACCTTGCCCTGATTAAAAGCAGTGGTTCGCGCTTTCAGTTTCACGCGAATGCTGCCATCAATCCACGGTTTCTGGTTAGGGAATGTTTTAATCGTTGCTATGGGAACGACATCTTCAACGCACGTTCTAATGAACTCGCACACCGAATCAGCGTATTCGGCAATGTTGTTGTCTGACGCAATACGAAACATGTCCCAGTCCACGTGATGGAAGCAGTCTTGGAGTGTGGAGTCTTGGTCGGACCAGCTTGGTCCGACCAGCGTTGGACAGACCTCAGCGTGGGAGCCTCTTGTTTTAGTTTCAATTAATGTAGTTAAGTTCAAAATAATACAATATAGACATGTCTGACACCATTCAAACCAATGAGGGTTTGAAACTTCAAAGCCAGTTATCTCAGAATCATCTTTTTGCAGATAGAACCTTACAGTTCCAAATTCCTGAAATGCCCTTTGTATAGACTAATTAAAGACTGGTCTGTCTATTGAAGCCTTTCAGCTGTCCACAATAACAAGCAAACAGCTAAGATTAGCTAGCTAGCTGCCTCTGGACTACACAGAAGGATAGCCCATGGTGGGTGTTCTCTATTGGTTAGCTTCTCAAGTGGCACCATATTTACAATATAGTGCACTACATTTGACCATTTTGACACACCCAGTCTGAACAGGACCTGTGAGTAATTTCATTCTGACTCTGAGCTTCAAAAGGGGCATTGAAAATGTCCTCTACTGATTAGTGTTAAAGTATTCTCAGCCTTGGAACGTCAGGGCTAGCACGAAAATGAGCACTGTCTGGTGGACCCCCAGGAGAGGGGTAGGAAAGGTTAGAGTTGATTACTAGGTGGGTTTCATTTGAGCCCAGGGCCACAGGGGACAATGAAGTTACAGATTGCATCTTTATGTGGGAAGGTTCATACAATAGAATGAAGTAGAACTCTAGTGATTTATAGGATCTCTGTGGGCCATACGGTACATTACTCTGTCATTCCATTTGAGACGTGACATTTCATCTGGCAATAGATACTGTATATAGAGGCTACAGCATATAGGATTATATCACTGAATGAATGTATCAGATTACTAAACAACAACAAAAACACTTTGAACAATGTGTTGGAAATAAAGGAGACGGTTGTTTTGTACAATTTCTCACTAAATATATTTACATGACATACAATTCGCCATCAGTGCAATACATAGGAATGTTGCATATTTACCCAATGTTAGACTCGTTCCTTTATGAAGAAAAATAAACCAAATGGCAGAAGCTGAATTCAACTCATGTGTAAAGTAACATTTTGCGACTCTGAAATCTTCACACAAACTCAAAACAATAGTTCTAGAACCACCCATCAACAATCAGATATTTAGCATTGTAAAACTAAATAGTTCACATGTACATATATATTTTTCATACATGTAATGGATTGCTTTTGTACAAACATTTTTATATAACTTTGGCAGTTTCTCAGGAACAAAGTTATCTTAATAAATATGACAAAACAACAATATCAAACCGTCAGCAATGTTATCTAGGCTTGCCTTCCAAAGCTCGTGTTCACAGTGGTCGTACAGAAAGGCTGGAAGCCGATGGCCGAACGGAAAGATTACAGGCAAAAAGAGAAAATAGGATCCACCCTTTCTGTGTAGACTGACAGCACTGGAGGCTTTTCGTTGTTGTCATGGTTATAAAATTACAAACACCTATGAAGGTTTACATAGCAGTCATCGCCATTAAAAAAATGGTCTCTTTTCAGGTTTCGGCTTAAATACAAAGAGTTTTAGGGCCAGGGTACATGGACCCCGACCCTGTGGTCACTGTGAGATGATGGAAGAGACATGGTTGTAAACGGGACATGCACAACAAGTGCTGTGTGAGGGGACGAGTAAACAAAACGAGGGTGCAAATGAACGATTTTTAACGATTAAAACGCCACCGTTTTTTTGAGAGAATGATTTTACACTGAACCAAATAATCAAGCAAATTTTTCATCAAACATTAAGTTTCACCATAATTCATCACTGTTATCTTTTGTTGTTTGTTTTGTTGTTGTACTATTTTTCCTCTGGTTTGGCACTTTATTGGAACAAATCTAAATGTTTTACAAAAAGGTATTTCATGTTTCGTTAACATAACTTGTAGAATATAGTACTTAATATTGAGCATACGGTAAGTAAACACTGGTACATACTGTAGTTTAAAATTAACATTCCAACAGATGTTTTACGCACATGCACAAAAACAGACAACACAACTCCTCAACTGCCTTCCTTCCTTCCTTCCTTCCTTCCCCGTGCCTCACTCCCACTCTTCCCCTCCTCTCTTCCCTTCCATGCAATCATCCATTCATTCCATCCCTTCCTCCCTCACATCTCCATACTAGGAGGCCACCTCCTCTGAAGAGCGTACGTCGGTCTTGAGACGACAAAACTCTTTGGCCACTTCGTCGTTGGTCCTTTGAGAGAGTATCCTCATGATGGTGAGTCCGGTGTCGTCCATGGAGATGCTCTTCACCAGGGGGTAGCAGGCACAGCAGCTCCCCTGGTCGGCCAGGTCTCTGAGCTGGAGCACCGCCATGCCGATGATACGGTCCTCTCTGGCGAAGCAGTAGTCCTTCACTGAGACGTGCAGCTCGTAGCACTCTGGACCGTACTCATTGCTCAGAACACTGGGGAGGAAGAGAGACAACAACATGATCAATATCAGTCCCATTCCTCTACTATATTTGTAGTTTATTGAACAGGATAGATAGAACATCTTCATTAACAACAACAACACGCAGTCAGAGAAGAGAGGACATGTCATGTTGTATGACTGATTGATTCATTGATTGATTGATTAGACAACGGAACTCAATCAGTCAGAGACCAGACACCAGAGAGCTAAAAGTTAGTTGGATAAAACGAACACAAGCACAGAAACCACACACAAACACACACACGCACAGAAACCATACACAAACACACAGACACAGAAACCACACACAAACACACAGAAACCACACAAACACAGACGCACAGAAACCACACACAAACACACAGAAACCACACAATCATACACGCGCACAGAAACCACACACAAACACACACACGCACAGAAACCACACACTAACACACACATGCACAGAAACCACACACAAACACACACACGCACAGAAACCACACACAAACACACACACGCACAGAAACCACACACAAACACACACACGCATAGAAACCACACACTAACACACACACGCACAGAAACCACACACAATCATACACACGCACAGAAACCACACACAAACACACACACGCACAGAAACCACACACTAACACACACACGCACAGAAACCACACACAAACACACACACGCATAGAAACCACACACTAACACACACACGCACAGAAACCACACACAATCATACACACGCACAGAACCCACACACAAACACACACACGCACAGAAACCACACACTAACACACACACGCACAGAAACCACACATAAACACACACACCCACATAGAAACCACACACAAACACACAGAAATCACACACAAACACACACGCCACTCTCCCTATGTACCAAGTCTAATATCAATGAGGACATAGCATTTCACAAGAGGTCAGATGGCTTTGTCCCGTAGCAGGATGTATAATAATGTGTATAATAATATGTACAATTTGTCAGTGAGAGATGCTGGTTCGGTGACATCTCTATGACAGGAGAGGTTTCATTGTTGTGACTTACTGAAATGAGGGTGACCCCAAACTTTTGAATGGTAGTGTGTATATATATATATAAAAGCCAGAATCTTAATTGTTGGGAATTAAATGGAACAAGTCACATCCACTAGATTCCTCTGAGCTCTAATTGATGAAAGTTATCCTGGAAAGATCATATTCAACTTGTCTGCAGCAAAGTGATGAAATCTGTTGGTATCATCAGAAAGATTAGTGGTCAGGCTTGCTTCCTAACTCTATTCTATAGCTTCATTTACTCATATCTCATTTACTGTAATACTGGGCCAGTACATATGCCTCCTACCTATACAAAGGACTCATCATACACAATATATAAACTAGCAACCTCCTCTAATTACCTGGAACCATCTGCACCTTTGTTTAAGAAACTCAATAGCTTGTCTATTTATGACATTAATGTATGCCAATTATGCACTTTGATCTACAAATACTTCCCAGACAGTTGAACTAAACCCTTCAATGGATTCTTCCAGGTTCATTCTGAAATCCATCTGTATAATACAAGACACTGTGATAACCTTCACCCTACCCACTGCCACACCTCACATAGTCAATTCTCTATCAGATACAGAGGTACCATACTCTGGAATTCTTACATTGCCAAAACATCATCATCCCTCGATAACTCCAAGCGAAGACTGGAGGTCAGCCTGATGAACCAAACTACTCCGTAATCTCCTCCACAAAGCCTAACTCTCACACACTCAAATGCGCGCGCACACACACACACACACACACACACACACACACACACACACACACACACACACACACACACACACACACACACACACACACACACACACACACACACACACACACACACACACACACACACACATTTAAACATTATTTTTTTGTTATTCTTTTGTGTGATTACTGATCAAATAATTTATAAGTTTATAATTAGTAGGTTTTGTTATCTGTTTTAATAAACCTTTTATATTTTGGTACTTATGTGTTGTATATATTATTTTGGTACTTATGTGTTGTATATATTATTTTGGTACTTATGTGTTGTATATATTATTTTGGTACTTATGTGTTGTATATATTATTTTGGTACTTATGTGTTGTATATATTATTTTGGTACTTATGTGTTGTATATATTATTTTGGTACTTATGTGTTTTATATATTATTTTGGTACTTATGTGTTGTATATATTATTTTGGTACTTATGTGTTGTATGTATTATTTTGGTACTTATGTGTTGTATATATTATTTTGGTACTTATGTGTTGTATATATTATTTTTGTACTTATGTGTTGCATATATTATTTTGGTACCTATGTGTTGTATATATTATTTTGGTACTTATGTGTTGTATATATTATCTTGGTACTTATGTGTTGTATATATTATTTTGGTACTTATGTGTTGTATATATTATTTTGGTACTTATGTGTTGTATATATTATTTTGGTACTTATGTGTTGTATATATTATTTTGGTACTTATGTGTTGTATATATTATCTTGGTACTTATGTGTTGTATATATTATCTTGGTACTTATGTGTTGTATATATTATTTTGGTACTTATGTGTTGTATATATTATTTTGGTACTTATGTGTTGTATATATTATTTTGGTACTTATGTGTTGTATATATTATTTTGGTACTTATGTGTTGTATATATTATTTTGGTACTTATGTGTTGTATATATTATTTTGGTACTTATGTGTTGTATATATTATTTTGGTACTTATGTGTTGTATGTATTATTTTGGTACATATGTGTTGTATATATTATTTTGGTACTTATGTGTTGTATATATTATTTTGGTACTTATGTGTTGTATATATTATTTTGGTACTTATCTGTTGTATATATTATTTTGGTACTTATGTGTTGTATATATTATTTTGGTACTTATGTGTTGTATATATTATTTTGGTACTTATGTGTTGTATATATTATTTTGGTACTTATGTGTTGTATATATTATTTTGGTACTTATGTGTTGTATATATTATTTTGGTACTTATCTGTTGTATATATTATTTTGGTGGTGTGGTTTTCATGTCAGCCCTTGGGCTTCCGACCACACCTGCACACAGGTATTTTATATGTGTTTTTATCTGTATTGTTGTCTATCAGTTGTTTTAAATGTGTTTTCATCTGTATTGTTGTCTATCAGTTGTTTTAAATGTGTTTTCATCTGTATTGTTGTCTCAGATGTTTAAATGTGTTTTTATCTGTATTGTTGTCTATCAGATGTTTTAAATGTGTTTTTATCTGTATTGTTGTCTATCAGATGTTTTACATGTGTTTTTATCTGTATTGTTGTCTATCAGATGTTTTAAATGTGTTTGTATCTGTATTGTTGTCTATCAGATGTTTTAAATGTGTTTTTATCTGTATTGTTGTCTATCAGATGTTTTAAATGTGTTTTTATCTGTATTGTTGTCTATCAGATGTTTTAAATGTGTTTTTTATCTGTATTATTGTCTATCAGATGTTTTAAATGTGTTTTTATCTGTATTGTTGTCTATCAGATGTTTTACATGTGTTTTTATCTGTATTGTTGTCTATCAGATGTTTTAAATGTGTTTTTATCTGTATTGTTGTCTATCAGATGTTTTAAATGTGTTTTCATCTGTATTGTTGTCTATCAGATGTTTTAAATGTGTTTTCATCTGTATTGTTGTCTATCAGATGTTTTAAATGTGTTTTCATCTGTATTGTTGTCTATCAGATGTTTTAAATGTGTTTTTATCTGTATTGTTGTCTCAGATGTTTAAATGTGTTTTTATCTGTATTGTTGTCTATCAGATGTTTTAAATGTGTTTTCATCTGTATTGTTGTCTATCAGATGTTTTAAATGTGTTTTCATCTGTATTGTTGTCTATCAGATGTTTTAAATGTGTTTTCATCTGTATTGTTGTCTATCAGATGTTTTAAATGTGTTTTTATCTGTATTGTTGTCTCAGATGTTTAAATGTGTTTTTATCTGTATTGTTGTCTATCAGATGTTTTAAATGTGTTTTCATCTGTATTGTTGTCTATCAGATGTTTTAAATGTGTTTTTATCTGTATTGTTGTCTATCAGTTGTTTTAAATGTGTTTTCATCTGTATTGTTGTCTATTAGATGTTTTAAATGTGTTTTTATCTGTATTGTCGTCTATCAGATGTTTTACATGTGTTTTTATCTGTATTGTCGTCTATCAGATGTTTTAAATGTGTTTTTATCTGTATTGTTGTCTATCAGATGTTTTAAATGTGTTTTTATCTGTATTGTTGTCTATTAGATGTTTTAAATGTGTTTTTATCTGTATTGTTGTCTATCAGATGTTTTAAATATGTTTTTATCTGTATTGTTGTCTATCAGTTGTTTTCTTTGGTGCAATGAAAAATAGAAAGAAAAAGAAGTGCATGTATTTGCAGACGGTGTTCGTGTTGACATTGATCTCAGTGGACGCTGCCATTAAAAGAGCACCAGAGACCACATAGGCACTACAGATGATCCCTCTCGCTCTCTGACGGCACTTCACAGACATCTGGCTCACTATCATAAACACAGTGAGAGGATTGGATGCAGCTGATAGTTAAACCCTGTCGGCATCCCAAATGGCACCCTATTCCCTATGTAGTGCACTACTTTTGACCAGGGCATGGTACAAAACAGAAAACACCTGCTCTTTCTATGACATAGACTGACCAGGTGAAAACTATGATCCCTTATTGATGTCACCTGTTAAATCCACTTTGACCAGTGTAGATGAAGGGGAAGAGACAGGTTAAAGAAGGATTTTTAAGCCTTATTGAGACATGGCTTGTGTATGTGCCAATGGGCAAGACACCATCATTAAGTGCCTTTGAATTGGGTATGGTAGTAGGTAGCACTGGTTTGAGTGTGTCAAGAACTGCAACGCCGCTGGGTTTTTCAACAGTTTCCGGTGTGTATCAACAATGGTCCATCACCCATAGGACATCAAGCCAAATGTGGGAAGCATTGGAGTCAACATGGGCCAGCATCCCTGTGGAACTCTTTCGACACCCTGCAGAGTCCATGCCCCGACAAATTGAGGCTGTTCTGAGGGCAAAAGCAATGCAACTCAATATTAGGAAGGTGTTCCTAATGTTTAGTACCCTCGGTGTAAAATAAATAGGATGCTTTTGGGACACAGGCTCCACATTGTGCTTTAAATGCAGCTGGCTCAGTAGACCCAGACTTACTTTGGACAATAAACCAGACCTACTTTGGACAATAAACCAGACTTACTTTAGACAATAAAGCAGACTTACTATTGGAATGTTTCGTTGTACTTTGGTGACCAATTGTTGTTCTTGGTCTTGGTGGTGAACTTGCGTTTCTTGTCGGCGAGGTGCGGCCCAACCGCATTCACCTCCACGAACGGTCGGAACATGGCATTGGTCTGCCAGCTTAGGTTGTTGACCCCCACCACTGGAGAGAAATGACAGAGACACATCAATCAATAAAACATATGTCAATCAATCAGTCGATCAGTCAATCAATCAGTCAATCAAATCATCCATCAATGCACATATTGATCCACCCACTCACCCACCCATATCCATCCATCCACGATGCAAACTGAAATAGGATACTTGTTCTAAAATCCCTGGTCCATGTACTTTTAAATAAAACACTTGTTCTTAAACTACTGGTCATTGAGTGTGAGTCACTCAGGCTGCATTTACACAGGCAGCCAAATTTTGAAATAGTTTTCAAAAATGTATCTTTTGGCCAATTATATCAACTCTGAAAAAGATCTGATGTGACTAGTGTTCTGTAAAATAAGGTTTTAACCGCCGATCTCTGTCTCTGACTGACTAGTGTTCTGTAAAATAAGGTTTTAACCGCTGGTCTCTGTCTCTGTCTGACTAGTGTTCTCTAAAATAAGGTTTAAACCGCTGGTCTCTGTCTCTGACTGACTAGTGTTCTGTAAAATAAGGTTTAAACCGCTGGTCTCTGTCTCTGTCTGACTAGTGTTCTGTAAAATAAGGTTTTAACCGCTGGTCTCTGTCTCTGTCTGACTAGTGTTCTCTAAAATAAGGTTTTAACCGCTGGTCTCTGTCTCTGACTGACTAGTGTTCTGTAAAATAAGGTTTTAACTGCTGGTCTCTGTTTCTGTCTGACTAGTGTTCTGTAAAATAAGGTTTTAACTGCTGGTCTCTGTCTGACTAGTGTTCTGTAAAATAAGGTTTTAACTGCTGGTCTCTGTCTGACTAGTGTTCTGTAAAATAAGGTTTTAACCTTTGGTCTCTGTCTCTGTCTGACTAGTGTTCTGTAAAATAAGGTTTAAACCGCTGGTCTCTGTCTCTGTCTGACTAGTGTTCTGTAAAATAAGGTTTTAACCACTGGTCTCTGACTGACTAGTGTTCTGTAAAATAAGGTTTTAACTGCTGGTCTCTGTCTGACTAGTGTTCTGTAAAATAAGGTTTAAACCGCTGGTCTCTGTCTGACTAGTGTTCTGTAAAATAAGGTTTAAACCACTGGTCTCTGTCTCTGTCTCTGACTAGTGTTCTGTAAAATAAGGTTTAAACCGCTGGTCTCTGTCTCTGTCTGACTAGTGTTCTGTAAAATAAGGTTTAAACCACTGGTCTCTGTCTGATTAGTGTTCTGTAAAATAAGGTTTTAACCGCTGGTCTCTGTCTCTGACTGACTAGTGTTCTGTAAAATAAGGTTTAAAACACTGGTCTCTGTCTGACTAGTGTTCTGTAAAATAAGGTTTTAACTGCTGGTCTCTGTCTGACTAGTGTTCTGTAAAATAAGGTTTTAACTGCTGGTCTCTGTCTCTGTCTGACTAGTGTTCTGTAAAATAAGGTTTAAACTCCTGGTCTCTGTCTCTGTCTGACTAGTGTTCTGTAAAATAAGGTTTTAACCACTGGTCTCTGTCTCTGTCTGACTAGTGTTCTGTAAAATAAGGTTTAAACCGCTGGTCTCTGTCTGACTAGTGTTCTGTAAAATAAGGTTTTAATTGCTGGTCTCTGTCTGACTAGTGTTCTGTAAAATAAGGTTTTAACCGCTGGTCTCTGTCTCTGTCTGACTAGTGTTCTGTAAAATAAGGTTTAAACCACTGGTCTCTGTCTCTGTCTGACTAGTGTTCTGTAAAATAAGGTTTAAACCACTGGTCTCTGTCTGACTAGTGTTCTGTAAAATAAGTTTTTCACCACTGGTCTCTGTCTGACTAGTGTTCTGTAAAATAAGGTTTTAACTGCTGGTCTCTGTCTGACTAGTGTTCTGTAAAATAAGGTTTTAACTGCTGGTCTCTGTCTCTGTCTGACTAGTGTTCTGTAAAATAAGGTTTAAACTCCTGGTCTCTGTCTCTGTCTGACTAGTGTTCTGTAAAATAAGGTTTTAACCACTGGTCTCTGTCTCTGTCTGACTAGTGTTCTGTAAAATAAGGTTTAAACCGCTGGTCTCTGTCTGACTAGTGTTCTGTAAAATAAGGTTTTAACTGCTGGTCTCCGTCTGACTAGTGTTCTGTAAAATAAGGTTTTTACCACTGGTCTCTGTCTGACTAGTGTTCTGTAAAATAAGGTTTTAACCACTGGTCTCTGTCTCTGTCTGACTAGTGTTCTGTAAAATAAGGTTTAAACCGCTGGTCTCTGTCTGACTAGTGTTCTGTAAAATAAGGTTTTAACTGCTGGTCTCCGTCTGACTAGTGTTCTGTAAAATAAGGTTTTAACCACTGGTCTCTGTCTCTGTCTGACTAGTCTTCTGTAAAATAAGGTTTAAACCACTGGTCTCTGTCTGACTAGTGTTCTGTAAAATAAGGTTTTAACCACTGGTCTCTGTCTCTGACTGACTAGTGTTCTGTAAAATAAGGTTTAAACCGCTGGTCTCTGTCTCTGACTGACTAGTGTTCTGTAAAATAAGGTTTTAACCACTGGTCTCTGTCTCTGACTGACTAGTGTTCTGTAAAATAAGGTTTAAACCGCTGGTCTCTGTCTGACTAGTGTTCTGTAAAATAAGGTTTTAACCACTGGTCTCTGTCTCTGACTGACTAGTGTTCTGTAAAATAAGGTTTAAACCGCTGGTCTCTGACTGACTAGTGTTCTGTAAAATAAGGTTTTAACCACTGGTCTCTGTCTGACTAGTGTTCTGTAAAATAAGGTTTTAACCGCTGGTCTCTGTCTCTGTCTGACTAGTGTTCTGTAAAATAAGGTTTAAACCACTGGTCTCTGTCTCTGTCTGACTAGTGTTCTGTAAAATAAGGTTTAAACCGCTGGTCTCTGTCTGACTAGTGTTCTGTAAAATAAGGTTTTAATTGCTGGTCTCTGTCTGACTAGTGTTCTGTAAAATAAGGTTTTAACCGCTGGTCTCTGTCTCTGTCTGACTAGTGTTCTGTAAAATAAGGTTTAAACCACTGGTCTCTGTCTCTGTCTGACTAGTGTTCTGTAAAATAAGGTTTAAACCACTGGTCTCTGTCTGACTAGTGTTCTGTAAAATAAGTTTTTCACCACTGGTCTCTGTCTGACTAGTGTTCTGTAAAATAAGGTTTTAACTGCTGGTCTCTGTCTGACTAGTGTTCTGTAAAATAAGGTTTTAACTGCTGGTCTCTGTCTCTGTCTGACTAGTGTTCTGTAAAATAAGGTTTAAACTCCTGGTCTCTGTCTCTGTCTGACTAGTGTTCTGTAAAATAAGGTTTTAACCACTGGTCTCTGTCTCTGTCTGACTAGTGTTCTGTAAAATAAGGTTTAAACCGCTGGTCTCTGTCTGACTAGTGTTCTGTAAAATAAGGTTTTAACTGCTGGTCTCCGTCTGACTAGTGTTCTGTAAAATAAGGTTTTAACCACTGGTCTCTGTCTCTGTCTGACTAGTCTTCTGTAAAATAAGGTTTAAACCACTGGTCTCTGTCTGACTAGTGTTCTGTAAAATAAGGTTTTAACCACTGGTCTCTGTCTCTGACTGACTAGTGTTCTGTAAAATAAGGTTTAAACCGCTGGTCTCTGTCTCTGACTGACTAGTGTTCTGTAAAATAAGGTTTTAACCACTGGTCTCTGTCTCTGACTGACTAGTGTTCTGTAAAATAAGGTTTAAACCGCTGGTCTCTGTCTGACTAGTGTTCTGTAAAATAAGGTTTTAACCACTGGTCTCTGTCTCTGACTGACTAGTGTTCTGTAAAATAAGGTTTAAACCGCTGGTCTCTGACTGACTAGTGTTCTGTAAAATAAGGTTTTAACCACTGGTCTCTGTCTGACTAGTGTTCTGTAAAATAAGGTTTAAACCGCTGGTCTCTGACTGACTAGTGTTCTGTAAAATAAGGTTTTAACCACTGGTCTCTGTCTGACTAGTGTTCTGTAAAATAAGGTTTAAACCGCTGGTCTCTGACTGACTAGTGTTCTGTAAAATAAGGTTTTAACTGCTGGTCTCTGACTGACTAGTGCTCTGTAAAATAAGGTTTAAACCGCTGGTCTCTGTCTCTGTCTGACTAGTGTTCTGTAAAATAAGGTTTAAACCGCTGGTCTCTGTCTGACTAGTGTTCTGTAAAATAAGGTTTAAACCGCTGGTCTCTGTCTCTGTCTGACTAGTGTTCTGTAAAATAAGGTTTTAACCGCTGGTCTCTGTCTGACTAGTGTTCTGTAAAATAAGGTTTAAACCGCTGGTCTCCTTCTCTGACTGACTAGTGTTCTGTAAAATAAGGTTTTAACCACTGGTCTCCGTCTCTGTCTGACTAGTGTTCTGTAAAATAAGGTTTAAACCGCTGGTCTCTGTCTCTGTCTGACTAGTGTTCTGTAAAATAAGGTTTAAACCGCTGGTCTCTGTCTCTGTCTGACTAGTGTTCTGTAAAATAAGGTTTTAACCACTGGTCTCTGTCTGACTAGTGTTCTGTAAAATAAGGTTTAAACCGCTGGTCTCTGTCTCTGTCTGACTAGTGTTCTGTAAAATAAGGTTTTAACTGCTGGTCTCTGTCTGACTAGTGTTCTGTAAAATAAGGTTTTAACTGCTGGTCTCTGTCTGACTAGTGTTCTGTAAAATAAGGTTTAAACTGCTGGTCTCTGTCTGACTAGTGTTCTGTAAAATAAGGTTTAAACCGCTGGTCTCTGTCTCTGACTGACTAGTGTTCTGTAAAATAAGGTTTTAACTGCTGGTCTCTGTCTGACTAGTGTTCTGTAAAATAAGGTTTAAACCGCTGGTCTCTGTCTGACTAGTGTTCTGTAAAATAAGGTTTTAACTGCGGGTCTCTGTCTGACTAGTGTTCTGTAAAATAAGGTTTTAACTGCTGGTCTCTGACTGACTAGTGTTCTGTAAAATAAGGTTTTAACTGCTGGTCTCTGTCTCTGTCTGACTAGTGTTCTGTAAAATAAGGTTTAAACCGCTGGTCTCTGTCTGACTAGTGTTCTGTAAAATAAGGTTTAAACCACTGGTCTCTGTCTCTGTCTCTGACTAGTGTTCTGTAAAATAAGGTTTAAACCGCTGGTCTCTGTCTGATTAGTGTTCTGTAAAATAAGGTTTTAACCGCTGGTCTCTGTCTCTGACTGACTAGTGTTCTGTAAAATAAGGTTTAAACCACTGGTCTCTGTCTGACTAGTGTTCTGTAAAATAAGGTTTTAACTGCTGGTCTCTGTCTGTCTAGTGTTCTGTAAAATAAGGTTTTAACTGCTGGTCTCTGTCTCTGTCTGACTAGTGTTCTGTAAAATAAGGTTTAAACTCCTGGTCTCTGTCTCTGTCTGACTAGTGTTCTGTAAAATAAGGTTTTAACCACTGGTCTCTGTCTCTGTCTGACTAGTGTTCTGTAAAATAAGGTTTAAACCGCTGGTCTCTGTCTGACTAGTGTTCTGTAAAATAAGGTTTTAACTGCTGGTCTCTGTCTGACTAGTGTTCTGTAAAATAAGGTTTTAACCGCTGGTCTCTGTCTCTGTCTGACTAGTGTTCTGTAAAATAAGGTTTAAACCACTGGTCTCTGTCTCTGTCTGACTAGTGTTCTGTAAAATAAGGTTTAAACCACTGGTCTCTGTCTGACTAGTGTTCTGTAAAATAAGTTTTTCACCACTGGTCTCTGTCTGACTAGTGTTCTGTAAAATAAGGTTTTAACTGCTGGTCTCTGTCTGACTAGTGTTCTGTAAAATAAGGTTTTAACTGCTGGTCTCTGTCTCTGTCTGACTAGTGTTCTGTAAAATAAGGTTTAAACTCCTGGTCTCTGTCTCTGTCTGACTAGTGTTCTGTAAAATAAGGTTTTAACCACTGGTCTCTGTCTCTGTCTGACTAGTGTTCTGTAAAATAAGGTTTAAACCGCTGGTCTCTGTCTGACTAGTGTTCTGTAAAATAAGGTTTTAACTGCTGGTCTCCGTCTGACTAGTGTTCTGTAAAATAAGGTTTTTACCACTGGTCTCTGTCTGACTAGTGTTCTGTAAAATAAGGTTTTAACCGCTGGTCTCTGTCTCTGACTGACTAGTGTTCTGTAAAATAAGGTTTAAACCGCTGGTCTCTGTCTGACTAGTGTTCTGTAAAATAAGGTTTTAACTGCGGGTCTCTGTCTGACTAGTGTTCTGTAAAATAAGGTTTTAACTGCTGGTCTCTGACTGACTAGTGTTCTGTAAAATAAGGTTTTAACTGCTGGTCTCTGTCTCTGTCTGACTAGTGTTCTGTAAAATAAGGTTTAAACCGCTGGTCTCTGTCTGACTAGTGTTCTGTAAAATAAGGTTTAAACCACTGGTCTCTGTCTCTGTCTCTGACTAGTGTTCTGTAAAATAAGGTTTAAACCGCTGGTCTCTGTCTGATTAGTGTTCTGTAAAATAAGGTTTTAACCGCTGGTCTCTGTCTCTGACTGACTAGTGTTCTGTAAAATAAGGTTTAAACCACTGGTCTCTGTCTGACTAGTGTTCTGTAAAATAAGGTTTTAACTGCTGGTCTCTGTCTGTCTAGTGTTCTGTAAAATAAGGTTTTAACTGCTGGTCTCTGTCTCTGTCTGACTAGTGTTCTGTAAAATAAGGTTTAAACTCCTGGTCTCTGTCTCTGTCTGACTAGTGTTCTGTAAAATAAGGTTTTAACCACTGGTCTCTGTCTCTGTCTGACTAGTGTTCTGTAAAATAAGGTTTAAACCGCTGGTCTCTGTCTGACTAGTGTTCTGTAAAATAAGGTTTTAACTGCTGGTCTCTGTCTGACTAGTGTTCTGTAAAATAAGGTTTTAACCGCTGGTCTCTGTCTCTGTCTGACTAGTGTTCTGTAAAATAAGGTTTAAACCACTGGTCTCTGTCTCTGTCTGACTAGTGTTCTGTAAAATAAGGTTTAAACCACTGGTCTCTGTCTGACTAGTGTTCTGTAAAATAAGTTTTTCACCACTGGTCTCTGTCTGACTAGTGTTCTGTAAAATAAGGTTTTAACTGCTGGTCTCTGTCTGACTAGTGTTCTGTAAAATAAGGTTTTAACTGCTGGTCTCTGTCTCTGTCTGACTAGTGTTCTGTAAAATAAGGTTTAAACTCCTGGTCTCTGTCTCTGTCTGACTAGTGTTCTGTAAAATAAGGTTTTAACCACTGGTCTCTGTCTCTGTCTGACTAGTGTTCTGTAAAATAAGGTTTAAACCGCTGGTCTCTGTCTGACTAGTGTTCTGTAAAATAAGGTTTTAACTGCTGGTCTCCGTCTGACTAGTGTTCTGTAAAATAAGGTTTTTACCACTGGTCTCTGTCTGACTAGTGTTCTGTAAAATAAGGTTTTAACCACTGGTCTCTGTCTCTGTCTGACTAGTGTTCTGTAAAATAAGGTTTAAACCGCTGGTCTCTGTCTGACTAGTGTTCTGTAAAATAAGGTTTTAACTGCTGGTCTCCGTCTGACTAGTGTTCTGTAAAATAAGGTTTTTACCACTGGTCTCTGTCTGACTAGTGTTCTGTAAAATAAGGTTTTAACCGCTGGTCTCTGTCTCTGACTGACTAGTGTTCTGTAAAATAAGGTTTAAACCGCTGGTCTCTGTCTCTGACTGACTAGTGTTCTGTAAAATAAGGTTTAAACCGCTGGTCTCTGTCTCTGTCTGACTAGTGTTCTGTAAAATAAGGTTTAAACCACTGGTCTCTGTCTGACTAGTGTTGTGTAAAATAAGGTTTTAACTGCTGGTCTCTGTCTGACTAGTGTTCTGTAAAATAAGGTTTAAACCGCTGGTCTCTGTCTCTGTCTGACTAGTGTTCTGTAAAATAAGGTTTAAACCACTGGTCTCTGTCTGACTAGTGTTCTGTAAAATAAGGTTTTAACTGCTGGTCTCTGTCTCTGTCTGACTAGTGTTCTGTAAAATAAGGTTTTAACTGCTTGTCTCTGTCTGACTAGTGTTCTGTAAAATAAGGTTTTAACCACTGGTCTCTGTCTCTGTCTGACTAGTGTTCTGTAAAATAAGGTTTTAACCGCTGGTCTCTGTCTCTGTCTGACTAGTGTTCTGTTAAATAAGGTTTAAACCGCTGGTCTCTGTCTCTGTCTGACTAGTGTTCTGTAAAATAAGGTTTTAACTGCTGGTCTCTGTCTGACTACTGTTCTGTAAAATAAGGTTTTAACTGCTGGTCTCTGACTGACTAGTGTTCTGTAAAATAAGGTTTAAACCACTGGTCTCTGTCTCTGTCTGACTAGTGTTCTGTAAAATAAGGTTTTAACTGCTGGTCTCTGTCTGACTACTGTTCTGTAAAATAAAGTTTTAACTGCTGGTCTCTGTCTCTGTCTGACTAGTGTTCTGTAAAATAAGGTTTTAACTGCTGGTCTCTGTCTGACTAGTGTTCTGTAAAATAAGGTTTTAACCACTGGTCTCTGTCTCTGTCTGACTAGTGTTCTGTAAATTAAGGTTTTAACTGCTGGTCTCTGATTGACTAGTGTTCTGTAAAATAAGGTTTTAACTGCTGGTCTCTGTCTCTGTCTGACTAGTGTTCTGTAAAATAAGGTTTTAACCGCTGGTCTCTGTCTCTGACTGACTAGTGTTCTGTAAAATAAGGTTTAAACCGCTGGTCTCTGTCTCTGACTGACTAGTGTTCTGTAAAATAAGGTTTAAACCGCTGGTCTCTGTCTCTGTCTGACTAGTGTTCTTTAAAATAAGGTTTAAACCACTGGTCTCTGTCTGACTAGTGTTGTGTAAAATAAGGTTTTAACTGCTGGTCTCTGTCTGACTAGTGTTCTGTAAAATAAGGTTTAAACCGCTGGTCTCTGTCTCTGTCTGACTAGTGTTCTGTAAAATAAGGTTTAAACCACTGGTCTCTGTCTGACTAGTGTTCTGTAAAATAAGGTTTTAACTGCTGGTCTCTGTCTCTGTCTGACTAGTGTTCTGTAAAATAAGGTTTTAACTGCTTGTCTCTGTCTGACTAGTGTTCTGTAAAATAAGGTTTTAACCACTGGTCTCTGTCTCTGTCTGACTAGTGTTCTGTAAAATAAGGTTTTAACCGCTGGTCTCTGTCTCTGTCTGACTAGTGTTCTGTTAAATAAGGTTTAAACCGCTGGTCTCTGTCTCTGTCTGACTAGTGTTCTGTAAAATAAGGTTTTAACTGCTGGTCTCTGTCTGACTACTGTTCTGTAAAATAAGGTTTTAACTGCTGGTCTCTGACTGACTAGTGTTCTGTAAAATAAGGTTTAAACCACTGGTCTCTGTCTCTGTCTGACTAGTGTTCTGTAAAATAAGGTTTTAACTGCTGGTCTCTGTCTGACTACTGTTCTGTAAAATAAAGTTTTAACTGCTGGTCTCTGTCTCTGTCTGACTAGTGTTCTGTAAAATAAGGTTTTAACTGCTGGTCTCTGTCTGACTAGTGTTCTGTAAAATAAGGTTTTAACCACTGGTCTCTGTCTCTGTCTGACTAGTGTTCTGTAAATTAAGGTTTTAACTGCTGGTCTCTGATTGACTAGTGTTCTGTAAAATAAGGTTTTAACTGCTGGTCTCTGTCTCTGTCTGACTAGTGTTCTGTAAAATAAGGTTTAAACCGCTGGTCTCTGACTGACTAGTGTTCTGTAAAATAAGGTTTAAACCGCTGGTCTCTGTCTCTGTCTGACTAGTGTTCTGTAAAATAAGGTTTAAACCACTGGTCTCTGTCTGACTAGTGTTCTGTAAAATAAGGTTTTAACTGCTGGTCTCTGTCTGACTAGTGTTCTGTAAAATAAGGTTTTAACTGCTGGTCTCTGTCTCTGTCTGACTAGTGTTCTGTAAAATAAGGTTTAAACTCCTGGTCTTTCTCTCTGTCTGACTAGTGTTCTGTAAAATAAGGTTTTAACCACTGGTCTCTGTCTCTGTCTGACTAGTGTTCTGTAAAATAAGGTTTAAACCGCTGGTCTCTGTCTGACTAGTGTTCTGTAAAATAAGGTTTTAACTGCTGGTCTCTGTCTGACTAGTGTTCTGTAAAATAAGGTTTTAACCGCTGGTCTCTGTCTCCGTCTGACTAGTGTTCTGTAAAATAAGGTTTTTACCACTGGTCTCTGTCTGACTAGTGTTCTGTAAAATAAGGTTTAAACCGCTGGTCTCTGTCTCTGTCTGACTAGTGTTCTGTAAAATAAGGTTTAAACCACTGGTCTCTGTCTGACTAGTGTTCTGTAAAATAAGGTTTTAACTGCTGGTCTCTGTCTCTGTCTGACTAGTGTTCTGTAAAATAAGGTTTTAACTGCTGGTCTCTGTCTGACTAGTGTTCTGTAAAATAAGGTTTTAACCGCTGGTCTCTGTCTTACTAGTGTTCTGTAAAATAAGGTTTTAACCGCTGGTCTCTGTCTATGTCTGACTAGTGTTCTGTAAAATAAGGTTTTAACCACTGGTCTCTGTCTGACTAGTGTTCTGTAAAATAAGGATTAAACTCCTGGTCTCTGTCTCTGACTGAATAGTGTTCTGTAAAATAAGGTTTAAACCGCTGGTCTCCGTCTCTGTCTGACTAGTGTTCTGTAAAATAAGGTTTAAACCTTTGGTCTCTGTCTGACTAGTGTTCTGTAAAATAAGGTTTAAACCTTTGGTCTCTGTCTGACTAGTGTTCTTTAAAATAAGGTTTAATCCTTTGGTCTCTGTCTGACTAGTGTTCTGTAAAATAAGGTTCAAACTCCTGGTCTCTGTCTGACTAGTGTTCTGTAAAATAAGGTTTTAACTGCTGGTCTCTGTCTGACTAGTGTTCTGTAAAATAAGGTTTAAACCGCTGGTCTCTGTCTCTGACTGACTAGTGTTCTGTAAAATAAGGTTTTAACCACTGGTCTCTGTCTCTGTCTGACTAGTCTTCTGTAAAATAAGGTTTAAACCACTGGTCTCTGTCTGACTAGTGTTCTGTAAAATAAGGTTTTAACCACTGGTCTCTGTCTCTGACTGACTAGTGTTCTGTAAAATAAGGTTTAAACCGCTGGTCTCTGACTGACTAGTGTTCTGTAAAATAAGGTTTTAACTGCTGGTCTCTGTCTCTGTCTGACTAGTGTTCTGTAAAATAAGGTTTAAACCGCTGGTCTCTGACTGACTAGTGTTCTGTAAAATAAGGTTTAAACCGCTGGTCTCTGTCTCTGTCTGACTAGTGTTCTGTAAAATAAGGTTTAAACCACTGGTCTCTGTCTGACTAGTGTTCTGTAAAATAAGGTTTTAACTGCTGGTCTCTGTCTGACTAGTGTTCTGTAAAATAAGGTTTTAACTGCTGGTCTCTGTCTCTGTCTGACTAGTGTTCTGTAAAATAAGGTTTAAACTCCTGGTCTTTCTCTCTGTCTGACTAGTGTTCTGTAAAATAAGGTTTTAACCACTGGTCTCTGTCTCTGTCTGACTAGTGTTCTGTAAAATAAGGTTTAAACCGCTGGTCTCTGTCTGACTAGTGTTCTGTAAAATAAGGTTTTAACTGCTGGTCTCTGTCTGACTAGTGTTCTGTAAAATAAGGTTTTAACCGCTGGTCTCTGTCTCCGTCTGACTAGTGTTCTGTAAAATAAGGTTTTTACCACTGGTCTCTGTCTGACTAGTGTTCTGTAAAATAAGGTTTAAACCGCTGGTCTCTGTCTCTGTCTGACTAGTGTTCTGTAAAATAAGGTTTAAACCACTGGTCTCTGTCTGACTAGTGTTCTGTAAAATAAGGTTTTAACTGCTGGTCTCTGTCTCTGTCTGACTAGTGTTCTGTAAAATAAGGTTTTAACTGCTGGTCTCTGTCTGACTAGTGTTCTGTAAAATAAGGTTTTAACCGCTGGTCTCTGTCTTACTAGTGTTCTGTAAAATAAGGTTTTAACCGCTGGTCTCTGTCTATGTCTGACTAGTGTTCTGTAAAATAAGGTTTTAACCACTGGTCTCTGTCTGACTAGTGTTCTGTAAAATAAGGATTAAACTCCTGGTCTCTGTCTCTGACTGAATAGTGTTCTGTAAAATAAGGTTTAAACCGCTGGTCTCCGTCTCTGTCTGACTAGTGTTCTGTAAAATAAGGTTTAAACCTTTGGTCTCTGTCTGACTAGTGTTCTGTAAAATAAGGTTTAAACCTTTGGTCTCTGTCTGACTAGTGTTCTTTAAAATAAGGTTTAATCCTTTGGTCTCTGTCTGACTAGTGTTCTGTAAAATAAGGTTCAAACTCCTGGTCTCTGTCTGACTAGTGTTCTGTAAAATAAGGTTTTAACTGCTGGTCTCTGTCTGACTAGTGTTCTGTAAAATAAGGTTTAAACCGCTGGTCTCTGTCTCTGACTGACTAGTGTTCTGTAAAATAAGGTTTTAACCACTGGTCTCTGTCTCTGTCTGACTAGTCTTCTGTAAAATAAGGTTTAAACCACTGGTCTCTGTCTGACTAGTGTTCTGTAAAATAAGGTTTTAACCACTGGTCTCTGTCTCTGACTGACTAGTGTTCTGTAAAATAAGGTTTAAACCGCTGGTCTCTGTCTCTGACTGACTAGTGTTCTGTAAAATAAGGTTTTAACCACTGGTCTCTGTCTCTGACTGACTAGTGTTCTGTAAAATAAGGTTTAAACCGCTGGTCTCTGTCTGACTAGTGTTCTGTAAAATAAGGTTTTAACCACTGGTCTCTGTCTCTGACTGACTAGTGTTCTGTAAAATAAGGTTTAAACCGCTGGTCTCTGACTGACTAGTGTTCTGTAAAATAAGGTTTTAACCACTGGTCTCTGTCTGACTAGTGTTCTGTAAAATAAGGTTTAAACCGCTGGTCTCTGACTGACTAGTGTTCTGTAAAATAAGGTTTTAACCACTGGTCTCTGTCTGACTAGTGTTCTGTAAAATAAGGTTTAAACCGCTGGTCTCTGTCTGACTAGTGTTCTGTAAAATAAGGTTTTAACTGCTGGTCTCTGTCTCTGTCTGACTAGTGTTCTGTAAAATAAGGTTTTAACTGCTGGTCTCTGTCTGACTAGTGTTCTGTAAAATAAGGTTTTAACCACTGGTCTCTGTCTCTGTCTGACTAGTGTTCTGTAAAATAAGGTTTTAACTGCTGGTCTCTGACTGACTAGTGCTCTGTAAAATAAGGTTTAAACCGCTGGTCTCTGTCTCTGTCTGACTAGTGTTCTGTAAAATAAGGTTTAAACCGCTGGTCTCTGTCTGACTAGTGTTCTGTAAAATAAGGTTTAAACCGCTGGTCTCTGTCTCTGTCTGACTAGTGTTCTGTAAAATAAGGTTTTAACCGCTGGTCTCTGTCTGACTAGTGTTCTGTAAAATAAGGTTTAAACCGCTGGTCTCTGTCTCTGACTGACTAGTGTTCTGTAAAATAAGGTTTAAACTGCTGGTCTCCTTCTCTGACTGACTAGTGTTCTGTAAAATAAGGTTTTAACCACTGGTCTCCGTCTCTGTCTGACTAGTGTTCTGTAAAATAAGGTTTAAACCGCTGGTCTCTGTCTCTGTCTGACTAGTGTTCTGTAAAATAAGGTTTAAACCGCTGGTCTCTGTCTCTGTCTGACTAGTGTTCTGTAAAATAAGGTTTTAACCACTGGTCTCTGTCTCTGTCTGACTAGTGTTCTGTAAAATAAGGTTTTAACCACTGGTCTCTGTCTGACTAGTGTTCTGTAAAATAAGGTTTAAACCGCTGGTCTCTGTCTCTGTCTGACTAGTGTTCTGTAAAATAAGGTTTTAACTGCTGGTCTCTGTCTGACTAGTGTTCTGTAAAATAAGGTTTTAACTGCTGGTCTCTGTCTGACTAGTGTTCTGTAAAATAAGGTTTAAACTGCTGGTCTCTGTCTGACTAGTGTTCTGTAAAATAAGGTTTAAACCGCTGGTCTCTGTCTCTGACTGACTAGTGTTCTGTAAAATAAGGTTTTAACTGCTGGTCTCTGTCTGACTAGTGTTCTGTAAAATAAGGTTTAAACCGCTGGTCTCTGTCTGACTAGTGTTCTGTAAAATAAGGTTTTAACTGCTGGTCTCTGTCTGACTAGTGTTCTGTAAAATAAGGTTTTAACTGCTGGTCTCTGACTGACTAGTGTTCTGTAAAATAAGGTTTTAACTGCTGGTCTCTGTCTCTGTCTGACTAGTGTTCTGTAAAATAAGGTTTAAACCGCTGGTCTCTGTCTGACTAGTGTTCTGTAAAATAAGGTTTAAACCACTGGTCTCTGTCTCTGTCTCTGACTAGTGTTCTGTAAAATAAGGTTTAAACCGCTGGTCTCTGTCTCTGTCTGACTAGTGTTCTGTAAAATAAGGTTTAAACCACTGGTCTCTGTCTGATTAGTGTTCTGTAAAATAAGGTTTTAACCGCTGGTCTCTGTCTCTGACTGACTAGTGTTCTGTAAAATAAGGTTTAAACCACTGGTCTCTGTCTGACTAGTGTTCTGTAAAATAAGGTTTTAACTGCTGGTCTCTGTCTGACTAGTGTTCTGTAAAATAAGGTTTTAACTGCTGGTCTCTGTCTCTGTCTGACTAGTGTTCTGTAAAATAAGGTTTAAACTCCTGGTCTCTGTCTCTGTCTGACTAGTGTTCTGTAAAATAAGGTTTTAACCACTGGTCTCTGTCTCTGTCTGACTAGTGTTCTGTAAAATAAGGTTTAAACCGCTGGTCTCTGTCTGACTAGTGTTCTGTAAAATAAGGTTTTAACTGCTGGTCTCTGTCTGACTAGTGTTCTGTAAAATAAGGTTTTAACCGCTGGTCTCTGTCTCTGTCTGACTAGTGTTCTGTAAAATAAGGTTTAAACCACTGGTCTCTGTCTCTGTCTGACTAGTGTTCTGTAAAATAAGGTTTAAACCACTGGTCTCTGTCTGACTAGTGTTCTGTAAAATAAGTTTTTCACCACTGGTCTCTGTCTGACTAGTGTTCTGTAAAATAAGGTTTTAACTGCTGGTCTCTGTCTGACTAGTGTTCTGTAAAATAAGGTTTTAACTGCTGGTCTCTGTCTCTGTCTGACTAGTGTTCTGTAAAATAAGGTTTAAACTCCTGGTCTCTGTCTCTGTCTGACTAGTGTTCTGTAAAATAAGGTTTTAACCACTGGTCTCTGTCTCTGTCTGACTAGTGTTCTGTAAAATAAGGTTTAAACCGCTGGTCTCTGTCTGACTAGTGTTCTGTAAAATAAGGTTTTTACCACTGGTCTCTGTCTGACTAGTGTTCTGTAAAATAAGGTTTTAACCACTGGTCTCTGTCTCTGTCTGACTAGTGTTCTGTAAAATAAGGTTTAAACCACTGGTCTCTGTCTGACTAGTGTTCTGTAAAATAAGGTTTTAACTGCTGGTCTCTGTCTGACTAGTGTTCTGTAAAATAAGGTTTTAACTGCTGGTCTCTGTCTCTGTCTGACTAGTGTTCTGTAAAATAAGGTTTAAACTCCTGGTCTCTGTCTCTGTCTGACTAGTGTTCTGTAAAATAAGGTTTTAACCACTGGTCTCTGTCTCTGTCTGACTAGTGTTCTGTAAAATAAGGTTTAAACCGCTGGTCTCTGTCTGACTAGTGTTCTGTAAAATAAGGTTTTAACTGCTGGTCTCTGTCTGACTAGTGTTCTGTAAAATAAGGTTTTAACCGCTGGTCTCTGTCTCTGTCTGACTAGTGTTCTGTAAAATAAGGTTTAAACCACTGGTCTCTGTCTCTGTCTGACTAGTGTTCTGTAAAATAAGGTTTAAACCACTGGTCTCTGTCTGACTAGTGTTCTGTAAAATAAGTTTTTCACCACTGGTCTCTGTCTGACTAGTGTTCTGTAAAATAAGGTTTTAACTGCTGGTCTCTGTCTGACTAGTGTTCTGTAAAATAAGGTTTTAACTGCTGGTCTCTGTCTCTGTCTGACTAGTGTTCTGTAAAATAAGGTTTAAACTCCTGGTCTCTGTCTCTGTCTGACTAGTGTTCTGTAAAATAAGGTTTTAACCACTGGTCTCTGTCTCTGTCTGACTAGTGTTCTGTAAAATAAGGTTTAAACCGCTGGTCTCTGTCTGACTAGTGTTCTGTAAAATAAGGTTTTTACCACTGGTCTCTGTCTGACTAGTGTTCTGTAAAATAAGGTTTTAACCACTGGTCTCTGTCTCTGTCTGACTAGTGTTCTGTAAAATAAGGTTTAAACCGCTGGTCTCTGTCTGACTAGTGTTCTGTAAAATAAGGTTTTAACTGCTGGTCTCCGTCTGACTAGTGTTCTGTAAAATAAGGTTTTAACCACTGGTCTCTGTCTCTGTCTGACTAGTCTTCTGTAAAATAAGGTTTAAACCACTGGTCTCTGTCTGACTAGTGTTCTGTAAAATAAGGTTTTAACCACTGGTCTCTGTCTCTGACTGACTAGTGTTCTGTAAAATAAGGTTTAAACCGCTGGTCTCTGTCTCTGACTGACTAGTGTTCTGTAAAATAAGGTTTTAACCACTGGTCTCTGTCTCTGACTGACTAGTGTTCTGTAAAATAAGGTTTAAACCGCTGGTCTCTGTCTGACTAGTGTTCTGTAAAATAAGGTTTTAACCACTGGTCTCTGTCTCTGACTGACTAGTGTTCTGTAAAATAAGGTTTAAACCGCTGGTCTCTGACTGACTAGTGTTCTGTAAAATAAGGTTTTAACCACTGGTCTCTGTCTGACTAGTGTTCTGTAAAATAAGGTTTAAACCGCTGGTCTCTGACTGACTAGTGTTCTGTAAAATAAGGTTTTAACCACTGGTCTCTGTCTGACTAGTGTTCTGTAAAATAAGGTTTAAACCGCTGGTCTCTGACTGACTAGTGTTCTGTAAAATAAGGTTTTAACTGCTGGTCTCTGACTGACTAGTGCTCTGTAAAATAAGGTTTAAACCGCTGGTCTCTGTCTCTGTCTGACTAGTGTTCTGTAAAATAAGGTTTAAACCGCTGGTCTCTGTCTGACTAGTGTTCTGTAAAATAAGGTTTAAACCGCTGGTCTCTGTCTCTGTCTGACTAGTGTTCTGTAAAATAAGGTTTTAACCGCTGGTCTCTGTCTGACTAGTGTTCTGTAAAATAAGGTTTAAACCGCTGGTCTCTGTCTCTGACTGACTAGTGTTCTGTAAAATAAGGTTTAAACTGCTGGTCTCCTTCTCTGACTGACTAGTGTTCTGTAAAATAAGGTTTTAACCACTGGTCTCCGTCTCTGTCTGACTAGTGTTCTGTAAAATAAGGTTTAAACCGCTGGTCTCTGTCTCTGTCTGACTAGGGTTCTGTAAAATAAGGTTTAAACCGCTGGTCTCTGTCTCTGTCTGACTAGTGTTCTGTAAAATAAGGTTTTAACCACTGGTCTCTGTCTGACTAGTGTTCTGTAAAATAAGGTTTAAACCGCTGGTCTCTGTCTCTGTCTGACTAGTGTTCTGTAAAATAAGGTTTTAACTGCTGGTCTCTGTCTGACTAGTGTTCTGTAAAATAAGGTTTTAACTGCTGGTCTCTGTCTGACTAGTGTTCTGTAAAATAAGGTTTAAACTGCTGGTCTCTGTCTGACTAGTGTTCTGTAAAATAAGGTTTAAACCGCTGGTCTCTGTCTCTGACTGACTAGTGTTCTGTAAAATAAGGTTTTAACTGCTGGTCTCTGTCTGACTAGTGTTCTGTAAAATAAGGTTTAAACCGCTGGTCTCTGTCTGACTAGTGTTCTGTAAAATAAGGTTTTAACTGCTGGTCTCTGTCTGACTAGTGTTCTGTAAAATAAGGTTTTAACTGCTGGTCTCTGACTGACTAGTGTTCTGTAAAATAAGGTTTTAACTGCTGGTCTCTGTCTCTGTCTGACTAGTGTTCTGTAAAATAAGGTTTAAACCGCTGGTCTCTGTCTGACTAGTGTTCTGTAAAATAAGGTTTAAACCACTGGTCTCTGTCTCTGTCTCTGACTAGTGTTCTGTAAAATAAGGTTTAAACCGCTGGTCTCTGTCTCTGTCTGACTAGTGTTCTGTAAAATAAGGTTTAAACCACTGGTCTCTGTCTGATTAGTGTTCTGTAAAATAAGGTTTTAACCGCTGGTCTCTGTCTCTGACTGACTAGTGTTCTGTAAAATAAGGTTTAAACCACTGGTCTCTGTCTGACTAGTGTTCTGTAAAATAAGGTTTTAACTGCTGGTCTCTGTCTGTCTAGTGTTCTGTAAAATAAGGTTTTAACTGCTGGTCTCTGTCTCTGTCTGACTAGTGTTCTGTAAAATAAGGTTTAAACTCCTGGTCTCTGTCTCTGTCTGACTAGTGTTCTGTAAAATAAGGTTTTAACCACTGGTCTCTGTCTCTGTCTGACTAGTGTTCTGTAAAATAAGGTTTAAACCGCTGGTCTCTGTCTGACTAGTGTTCTGTAAAATAAGGTTTTAACTGCTGGTCTCTGTCTGACTAGTGTTCTGTAAAATAAGGTTTTAACCGCTGGTCTCTGTCTCTGTCTGACTAGTGTTCTGTAAAATAAGGTTTAAACCACTGGTCTCTGTCTCTGTCTGACTAGTGTTCTGTAAAATAAGGTTTAAACCACTGGTCTCTGTCTGACTAGTGTTCTGTAAAATAAGTTTTTCACCACTGGTCTCTGTCTGACTAGTGTTCTGTAAAATAAGGTTTTAACTGCTGGTCTCTGTCTGACTAGTGTTCTGTAAAATAAGGTTTTAACTGCTGGTCTCTGTCTCTGTCTGACTAGTGTTCTGTAAAATAAGGTTTAAACTCCTGGTCTCTGTCTCTGTCTGACTAGTGTTCTGTAAAATAAGGTTTAAGCCGCTGGTCTCTGTCTGACTAGTGTTCTGTAAAATAAGGTTTTAACTGCTGGTCTCCGTCTGACTAGTGTTCTGTAAAATAAGGTTTTAACCGCTGGTCTCTGTCTCTGTCTGACTAGTGTTCTGTTAAATAAGGTTTAAACCGCTGGTCTCTGTCTCTGTCTGACTAGTGTTCTGTAAAATAAGGTTTTAACTGCTGGTCTCTGTCTGACTACTGTTCTGTAAAATAAGGTTTTAACTGCTGGTCTCTGACTGACTAGTGTTCTGTAAAATAAGGTTTAAACCACTGGTCTCTGTCTCTGTCTGACTAGTGTTCTGTAAAATAAGGTTTTAACTGCTGGTCTCTGTCTGACTACTGTTCTGTAAAATAAAGTTTTAACTGCTGGTCTCTGTCTCTGTCTGACTAGTGTTCTGTAAAATAAGGTTTTAACTGCTGGTCTCTGTCTGACTAGTGTTCTGTAAAATAAGGTTTTAACCACTGGTCTCTGTCTCTGTCTGACTAGTGTTCTGTAAATTAAGGTTTTAACTGCTGGTCTCTGATTGACTAGTGTTCTGTAAAATAAGGTTTTAACTGCTGGTCTCTGTCTCTGTCTGACTAGTGTTCTGTAAAATAAGGTTTAAACCGCTGGTCTCTGACTGACTAGTGTTCTGTAAAATAAGGTTTAAACCGCTGGTCTCTGTCTCTGTCTGACTAGTGTTCTGTAAAATAAGGTTTAAACCACTGGTCTCTGTCTGACTAGTGTTCTGTAAAATAAGGTTTTAACTGCTGGTCTCTGTCTGACTAGTGTTCTGTAAAATAAGGTTTTAACTGCTGGTCTCTGTCTCTGTCTGACTAGTGTTCTGTAAAATAAGGTTTAAACTCCTGGTCTTTCTCTCTGTCTGACTAGTGTTCTGTAAAATAAGGTTTTAACCACTGGTCTCTGTCTCTGTCTGACTAGTGTTCTGTAAAATAAGGTTTAAACCGCTGGTCTCTGTCTGACTAGTGTTCTGTAAAATAAGGTTTTAACTGCTGGTCTCTGTCTCTGTCTGACTAGTGTTCTGTAAAATAAGGTTTTAACTGCTGGTCTCTGTCTGACTAGTGTTCTGTAAAATAAGGTTTTAACCGCTGGTCTCTGTCTTACTAGTGTTCTGTAAAATAAGGTTTTAACCGCTGGTCTCTGTCTATGTCTGACTAGTGTTCTGTAAAATAAGGTTTTAACCACTGGTCTCTGTCTGACTAGTGTTCTGTAAAATAAGGATTAAACTCCTGGTCTCTGTCTCTGACTGAATAGTGTTCTGTAAAATAAGGTTTAAACCGCTGGTCTCCGTCTCTGTCTGACTAGTGTTCTGTAAAATAAGGTTTAAACCTTTGGTCTCTGTCTGACTAGTGTTCTGTAAAATAAGGTTTAAACCGCTGGTCTCTGTCTCTGTCTGACTAGTGTTCTGTAAAATAAGGTTTTAACCACTGGTCTCTGTCTGACTAGTGTTCTGTAAAATAAGGTTTTAACTGCTGGTCTCTGACTGACTAGTGTTCTGTAAAATAAGGTTTTAACCGCTGGTCTCTGTCTCTGTCTGACTAGTGTTCTGTAAAATAAGGTTTTAACCACTGGTTTCTGTCTGACTAGTGTTCTGTAAAATAAGGTTCAAACCGCTGGTCTCTGTCTCTGTCTGACTAGTGTTCTGTAAAATAAGGTTTTAACTGCTGGTCTCTGTCTCTGACTGACTAGTGTTCTGTAAAATAAGGTTTAAACCGCTGGTCTCTGTCTCTGTCTGACTAGTGTTCTGTAAAATAAGGTATTAACTGCTGGTCTCTGTCTCTGTCTGACTAGTGTTCTGTAAAATAAGGTTTTAACCACTGGTCTCCGTCTCTGACTGACTAGTGTTCTGTAAAATAAGGTTTTAACCACTGGTCTCTGTCTCTGTCTGACTAGTGTTCTGTAAAATAAGGTTTAAACCGCTGGTCTCTGTCTGACTAGTGTTCTGTAAAATAAGGTTTAAACCACTGGTCTCTGTCTCTGTCTGACTAGTGTTCTGTAAAATAAGGTTTAAACTGCTGGTCTCTGTCTCTGTCTGACTAGTGTTCTGTAAAATAAGGTTTTAACCACTGGTCTCTGTCTCTGACTGACTAGTGTTCTGTAAAATAAGGTTTAAACCGCTGGTCTCCGTCTCTGTCTGACTAGTGTTCTGTAAAATAAGGTTTTAACCACTGGTCTCTGTCTGACTAGTGTTCTGTAAAATAAGGTTTAAACCACTGGTCTCTGTCTCTGTCTGACTAGTGTTCTGTAAAATAAGGTTTAAACTGCTGGTCTCTGTCTGACTAGTCTTCTGTAAAATAAGGTTTAAACCACTGGTCTCTGACTGACTAGTGTTCTGTAAAATAAGGTTTAAACCGCTGGTCTCTGTCTGACTAGTGTTCTGTAAAATAAGGTTTAAACCACTGGTCTCTGACTGACTAGTGTTCTGTAAAATAAGGTTTTAACTGCTGGTCTCGGTCTCTGACTGACCAGTGATCTGTAAAATAAGGTTTAAACCGCTGGTCTCTGTCTGAATAGTGTTCTGTAAAATAAGGTTAAAACCTTTGGTCTCTGTCTGACTAGTGTTCTGTAAAATAAGGTTTTAACCACTGGTCTCTGTCTCTGTCTGACTAGTGTTCTGTAAAATAAGGTTTAAACCGCTGGTCTCTGTCTGACTAGTGTTCTGTAAAATAAGGTTTAAACCGCTGGTCTCTGTCTCTGTCTGACTAGTGTTCTGTAAAATAAGGTTTTAACTGCTGGTCTCTGTCTGACTAGTGTTCTGTAAAATAAGGTTTTAACTGCTGGTCTCTGTCTGACTAGTGTTCTGTAAAATAAGGTTTTAACTGCTGGTCTCTGTCTCTGACTAGTGTTCTGTAAAATAAGGTTTTAACTGCTGGTCTCTGTCTGACTAGTGTTCTGTAAAATAAGGTTTTAACTGCTGGTCTCTGTCTCTGTCTGACTAGTGTTCTGTAAAATAAGGTTTTAACTGCTTGTCTCTGTCTCTGTCTGACTAGTGTTCTGTAAAATAAGGTTTAAACCGCTGGTCTCTGTCTCTGTCTGACTAGTGTTCTGTAAAATAAGGTTTAAACCTTTGGTCTGTGTCTCTGTCTGACTAGTGTTCTGTAAAATAAGGTTTAAACTCCTGGTCTCTGTCTCTGTCTGACTAGTGTTCTGTAAAATAAGGTTTAAACCGCTGGTCTCTGTCTCTGACTGACTAGTGTTCTGTAAAATAAGGTTTTAACCGCTGGTCTCTGTCTGACTAGTGTTCTGTAAAATAAGGTTTTAACCGCTGGTCTCTGTTTCTGTCTGACTAGTGTTCTGTAAAATAAGGTTTTAACCGCTGGTCTCTGTCTGACTAGTGTTCTGTAAAATAAGGTTTAAACCACTGGTCTCTGTCTGACTAGTGTTCTGTAAAATAAGGTTTAAACCGCTGGTCTCTGTCTGACTAGTGTTCTGTAAAATAAGGTTTAAACCGCTGGTCTCTGTCTGACTAGTGTTCTGTAAAATAAGGTTTTAACCGCTGGTCTCTGGCTCTGTCTGACTAGTGTTCTGTAAAATAAGGTTTAAACCGCTGGTCTCTGTCTCTGTCTGACTAGTGTTCTGTAAAATAAGGTTTAAACCGCTGGTCTCTGTCTGACTAGTGTTCTGTAAAATAAGGTTTTAATTGCTGGTCTCTGTCTGACTAGTGTTCTGTAACATAAGGTTTAAACATTTGGTCTCTGTCTGACTAGTGTTCTGTAAAATAAGGTTTTACCTGCTGGTCTCTGACTGACTAGTGTTCTGTAAAATAAGGTTTTAACTGCTGGTCTCTGTCTGACTAGTGTTCTGTAAAATAAGGTTTAAACCGCTGGTCTCTGTCTCTGTCTGACTAGTGTTCTGTAAAATAAGGTTTAAACTCCTGGTCTCTGACTGACTAGTGTTCTGTAAAATAAGGTTTAAACCGCTGGTCTCTGTCTCTGTCTGACTAGTGTTCTGTAAAATAAGGTTTTAACTGCTGGTCTCTGTCTGACTAGTGTTCTGTAAAATAAGGTTTTAACTGCTGGTCTCTGTCTGACTAGTGTTCTGTAAAATAAGGTTTAAACCGCTGGTCTCTGTCTCTGTCTGACTAGTGTTCTGTAAAATAAGGTTTTAACTGCTGGTCTCTGTCTGACTAGTGTTCTGTAAAATAAGGTTTTAACTGCTGGTCTCTGTCTGACTAGTGTTCTGTAAAATAAGGTTTAAACCGCTGGTCTCTGTCTCTGACTGACTAGTGTTCTGTAAAATAAGGTTTAAACCGCTGGTCTCTGTCTCTGTCTGACTAGTGTTCTGTAAAATAAGGTTTAAACTGCTGGTCTCTGTCTGACTAGTGTTCTGTAAAATAAGGTTTTAACCGCTGGTCTCTGACTGACTAGTGTTCTGTAAAATAAGGTTTAAACCGCTGGTCTCTGTCTCTGACTGACTAATGTTCTGTAAAATAAGGTTTAAACCGCTGGTCTCTGTCTCTGTCTGACTAGTGTTCTGTAAAATAAGGTTTAAACTGCTGGTCTCTGTCTGACTAGTGTTCTGTAAAATAAGGTTTAAACTGCTGGTCTCTGTCTGACTAGTGTTCTGTAAAATAAGGTTTAAACCACTGGTCTCCGTCTCTGACTGACTAGTGTTCTGTAAAATAAGGTTTAAACCGCTGGTCTCTGACTGACTAGTGTTCTGTAAAATAAGGTTTAAACCGCTGGTCTCTGTCTCTGTCTGACTAGTGTTCTGTAAAATAAGGTTTTAACCTTTGGTCTCTGTCTCTGACTGACTAGTGTTCTGTAAAATAAGGTTTAAACCGCTGGTCTCTGACTGACTAGTGTTCTGTAAAATAAGGTTTAAACCGCTGGTCTCTGTCTCTGACTAGTGTTCTGTAAAATAAGGTTTTAACTGCTGGTCTCTGTCTGACTAGTGTTCTGTAAAATAAGGTTTAAACTCCTGGTCTCTGTCTGACTAGTGTTCTGTAAAATAAGGTTTAAACTCATGGTCTCCTGGTCTCTGACTGACTAGTGTTCTGTAAAATAAGGTTTAAACCGCTGGTCTCTGTCTCTGTCTGACTAGTGTTCTGTAAAATAAGGTTCAAACCGCTGGTCTCTGTCTCTGTCTGACTAGTGTTCTCTAAAATAAGGTTTTAACCACTGGTCTCTGTCTCTGTCTGACTAGTGTTCTGTAAAATAAGGTTCAAACCGCTGGTCTCTGTCTCTGTCTGACTAGTGTTCTGTAAAATAAGGTTTAAACCGCTGGTCTCTGTCTGACTAGTGTTCTGTAAAATAAGGTTTTAACTGCTGGTCTCTGTCTGACTAGTGTTCTGTAAAATAAGGTTTTAACCTTTGGTCTCTGTCTCTGACTGACTAGTGTTCTGTAAAATAAGGTTTTAACCACTGGTCTCTGTTTCTGTCTGACTAGTGTTCTGTAAAATAAGGTTTAAACCTTTGGTCTCTGTCTGACTAGTGTTCTGTAAAATAAGGTTTTAACTCCTGGTCTCTGACTGACTAGTGTTCTGTAAAATAAGGTTTAAACCGCTGGTCTCTGTCTCTGTCTGACTAGTGTTCTGTAAAATAAGGTTTTAACCACTGGTCTCTGTCTCTGTCTGACTAGTGTTCTGTAAAATAAGGTTTAAACCGCTGGTCTCTGTCTCTGACTGACTAGTGTTCTGTAAAATAAGGTTTTAACTGCTGGTCTCTGTCTGACTAGTGTTCTGTAAAATAAGGTTTTAACTGCTGGTCTCTGTCTGACTAGTGTTCTGTAAAATAAGGTTTTAACCACTGGTCTCTGTCTGACTAGTGTTCTGTAAAATAAGGTTTTAACCACTGGTCTCTGTCTCTGTCTGACTAGTGTTCTGTAAAATAAGGTTTTTACCACTGGTTTCTGTCTCTGTCTGACTAGTGTTCTGTAAAACAAGGTTTAAACCGCTGGTCTCTGTCTGACTAGTGTTCTGTAAAATAAGGTTTTAACTGCTGGTCTCTGTCTGACTAGTGTTCTGTAAAATAAGGTTTTAACCACTGGTCTCTGTCTGACTAGTGTTCTGTAAAATAAGGTTTAAACCACTGGTCTCTGTCTGACTAGTGTTCTGTAAAATAAGGTTTAAACTCCTGGTCTCTGACTGACTAGTGTTCTGTAAAATAAGGTTTAAACCACTGGTCTCTGTCTGACTAGTGTTCTGTAAAATAAGGTTTAAACCGCTGGTCTCTGTCTCTGTCTGACTAGTGTTCTGTAAAATAAGGTTTAAACCACTGGTCTCTGTCTGACTAGTGTTCTGTAAAATAAGGTTTAAACCACTGGTCTCTGTCTGACTAGTGTTCTGTAAAATAAGGTTTAAACTCCTGGTCTCTGACTGACTAGTGTTCTGTAAAATAAGGTTTTAACCACTGGTCTCTGTCTCTGTCTGACTAGTGTTCTGTAAAATAAGGTTTAAACCGCTGGTCTCTGTCTCTGTCTGACTAGTGTTCTGTAAAATAAGGTTTTAACCACTGGTCTCTGTCTGACTAGTGTTCTGTAAAATAAGGTTTAAACCGCTGGTCTCTGTCTCTGTCTGACTAGTGTTCTGTAAAATAAGGTTTTAACCACTGGTCTCTGTCTGACTAGTGTTCTGTAAAATAAGGTTTTAACCACTGGTCTCTGTCTGACTAGTGTTCTGTAAAATAAGGTTTTAACCACTGGTCTCTGACTGACTAGTGTTCTGTAAAATAAGGTTTTAACCACTGGTCTCCGTCTCTGACTGACTAGTGTTCTGTAAAATAAGGTTTAAACCGCTGGTCTCTGACGGACTAGTGTTCTGTAAAATAAGGTTTTAACTGCTGGTCTCGGTCTCTGACTGACTAGTGTTCTGTAAAATAAGGTTTAAACCGCTGGTCTCTGTCTCTGTCTGACTAGTGTTCTGTAAAATAAGGTTTAAACCGCTGGTCTCTGACTGACTAGTGTTCTGTAAAATAAGGTTTAAACCGCTGGTCTCTGACTGACTAGTGTTCTGTAAAATAAGGTTTAAACTGCTGGTCTCCTGGTCTCTGACTGACTAGTGTTCTGTAAAATAAGGTTTTAACTGCTGGTCTCTGTCTGACTAGTGTTCTGTAAAATAAGGTTTTAACTGCTGGTCTCTGTCTGACTAGTGTTCTGTAAAATAAGGTTTAAACTGCTGGTCTCCTGGTCTCTGACTGACTAGTGTTCTGTAAAATAAGGTTTAAACCGCTGGTCTCTGTCTGACTAGTGTTCTGTAAAATAAGGTTTAAACTCCTGGTCTCTGTCTGACTAGTGTCACGAACCGGCTCAAAGCCTGTAACAAAGGGAGACAACGTGGAGATAAGGAGTAACAAAATATATATTTATTAACTAAAGCAACTAAGGAAAATATACAATGATGTGTGTAATCAGTAATTAGTAGTGTAAGTGAGGTTTGCGTGCATGAATGTGATAATGCAGGGTGTTGAAAGGTGCCAAAGCAAACAAACAAAAGGCCACCAAGAACCACAACACAATCTACAAAGGTGTCTGCATGGAGAGAGTCTCTTCCATGAATGTGGAAGAGGTCTATTTATCCTGGGAGACACCTGGCCCAGGTGTTTCCCATGAAGCTGACGACCCTCCCAACTCCGCCCACAGGCATCCTAATAAGGAAACAAGAACAAAGACAGAATACAGCAGACAGAGTGGGAGGGTCGTCACATTCCCCCCCATAAAACCGGGGACCAACAAGGACCCCGGAACAACATACCAGCCTCTGCGTCCCAAATTGACACAGCCTCTGCGTCCCAAATTGACACAGCCTCTGCGTCCCAAATTGACACAGCCTCTGCGTCCCAAATTGACACAGCCTCTGCGTCCCAAATTGACACAGCCTCTGCGTCCCAAATTGGTGAGGGGTTATGTGTTCACACCTCCACCTGCGCCAGCCAACCTCCTCCTCCCCAGACCTCAGCAACCTTTGCGCATAGGAAGCAATATTTAAGAGGAAAGAAGAACACAAGACCAGGAGGGAACAGACAGGAAAGATAGAACATGACAACCCCAAACAATGGTCAGTCGCGTAAACATTCAGGAACATGGCACAAAAGACCACAACAGCTACAAACTCCAACGAAAAGAACATCAGGGTCCTTCTTAATTTTTTACAACTCCCAACGATTCATAGTCACTTCCAACGATTCATAGTCACTTCCAACGATTCATAGTCACTTCCAACGATTCATAGTCACTTCCAACGATTCATAGTCACTTCCAACGAAACAGAATTTCACTAATTTAACCTTGTAGTGTTCAGCGATCTTCAACAGCTGTTCTTTAATACCTAATTCTAACAGTTCCTCTGATGAAAGCGAATGAACTTGTCTACATGAGACACCATAGTCATAAGTAAATAATCTTGCTCAACCCCTCTGCTGAGCACATCAGACCACAACCAGAGAAATGACAATCACCCTGAGCACCACAGAAGAGAGATGAGATACGGAGCTTCCCCAAAACCTACAATAACTCAACCCTTGTCTTCGTGCAGATTTGCGGTGGGTATTTACGCACTGTAGCCTGCTGGCAAGGAAATAGAACTCCCCAGCATGCTGGCAAATTTCACCAAGCCACGGATGTGCCCCCGAGACAACTGCTCAGTCCACAGACACCACACAAAAATAACAAACATTTAACCATGCCCAACATGTCCAAAATTTAAACACGTCGCTAAGCCTATCAGGGGAAAAGGCTATAGCTCCAGGTAGCAAGTTCCACTACCCTACACAAATCTCCTACCGAGGTACACAGCCGATTTACTCACCTCCTCAGACTGATGTCCCAACAGAAAGTAGAACAAACGTTTGCCTGGAAACTAACCATTATACTCTCTCCAACGCAGCACACAATCCAAACAACAAAGGCAACCAATACTGGGCCTATTAAACTCAACCACAATATGCAAACCAAACACGTACCTCCACAGTCTCCCAAACCAATAGTTCAAATATCCCCGACGAGCTCCCACTTGTCACGAACCGGCTCAAAGCCCGTAACAAAGGGAGACAACGTGGAGATAAGGAGTAACAAAATATATATTTATTAACTAAAGCAACTAAGGAAAATATACAATGATGTGTGTAATCAGTAATTAGTAGTGTAAGTGAGGTTTGCGTGCATGAATGTGATAATGCAGGGTGTTGAAAGGTGCCAAAGCAAACAAACAAAAGGCCACCAAGAACCACAACACAATCTACAAAGGTGTCTGCATGGAGAGAGTCTCTTCCATGAATGTGGAAGAGGTCTATTTATCCTGGGAGACACCTGGCCCAGGTGTTTCCCATGAAGCTGACGACCCTCCCAACTCCGCCCACCGGCATCCTAATAAGGAAACAAGAACAAAGACAGAATACAGCAGACAGAGTGGGAGGGTCGTCACACTAGTGTTCTGTAAAATAAGGTTTAAACTCCTGGTCTCCTGGTCTTTGACTGACTAGTGTTCTGTAAAATAAGGTTTTAACCGCTGGTCTCTGTCTGACTAGTGTTCTGTAAAATAAGGTTTAAACCGCTGGTCTCTGTCTCTGACTGACTAGTGTTCTGTAAAATAAGGTTTAAACTCCTGGTCTCTGACTGACTAGTGTTCTGTAAAATAAGGTTCAAACCGCTGGTCTCTGTCTCTGTCTGACTAGTGTTCTGTAAAATAAGGTTTAAACTCCTGGTCTCTGACTGACTAGTGTTCTGTAAAATAAGGTTTTAACCACTGGTCTCTGTCTCTGTCTGACTAGTGTTCTGTAAAATAAGGTTTAAACCGCTGGTCTCTGTCTCTGACTGACTAGTGTTCTGTAAAATAAGGTTTTAACCGCTGGTCTCTGTCTGACTAGTGTTCTGTAAAATAAGGTTTTAACCGCTGGTCTCTGTCTGACTAGTGTTCTGTAAAATAAGGATTAAACCGCTGGTCTCTGTCTCTGTCTGACTAGTGTTCTGTAAAATAAGGTTTTCACCACTGGTCTCTGTTTCTGTCTGACTAGTGTTCTGTAAAATAAGGTTTAAACCGCTGGTCTCTGTCTCTGACTGACTAGTGTTCTGTAAAATAAGGTTTTAACCGCTGGTCTCTGTCTGACTAGTGTTCTGTAAAATAAGGTTTAAACCGCTGGTCTCTGTCTCTTTCTGACTAGTGTTCTGTAAAATAAGGTTTTAACCACTGGTCTCTGTCTGACTAGTGTTCTGTAAAATAAGGTTTTAACTGCTGGTCTCTGTCTCTGACTGACTAGTGTTCTGTAAAATAAGGTTTAAACCGCTGGTCTCTGTCTCTGACTGACTAGTGTTCTGTAAAATAAGGTTTAAACTCCTGGTCTCTGTCTGACTAGTGTTCTGTAAAATAAGGTTTAAACCACTGGTCTCTGTCTGACTAGTGTTCTGTAAAATAAGGTTTAAACCGCTGGTCTCTGTTTCTGTCTGACTAGTGTTCTGTAAAATAAGGTTTAAACCGCTGGTCTCTGTCTCTGACTGACTAGTGTTCTGTAAAATAAGGTTTAAACCGCTGGTCTCTGTCTCTGACTGACTAATGTTCTGTAAAATAAGGTTTAAACCACTGGTCTCCGTCTCTGACTGACTAGTGTTCTGTAAAATAAGGTTTAAACTGCTGGTCTCCTTCTCTGACTGACTAGTGTTCTGTAAAATAAGGTTTAAACCGCTGGCCTCTGTCTCTGTCTGACTAGTGTTCTCTAAAATAAGGTTTAAACCGCTGGTCTCTGTCTCTGACTGACTAGTGTTCTGTAAAATAAGGTTTAAACCGCTGGTCTCTGTCTGACTAGTGTTCTGTAAAATAAGGTTTTAACTGCTGGTCTCTGACTGACTATTGTTCTGTAAAATAAGGTTTTAACCGCTGGTCTCTGTGTCACGTTCTGACCTTATTTCCTTTGTTTTGTCTTTTGTTTTAGTATGGTCAGGGCGTGAGTTGGGTGAGTTGTCTATGTTAGTTTGTCTATGATTTTCTATTTCTGTGTTTGGCCTGGTATGGTTCTCAATCAGAGGCAGCTGTCAATCGTTGTCCCTGATTGAGAACCATATTTAGGTAGCCTGTTTTCCATTGTGTTTTGTGGGTGGTTGTTTCATGTTTAGTGTTTTTGTTTCACTTTTCAGGCCTGTTTGTTTGTCGTGTTTGTTGTTTAGTCTATTGTTGCATATTTCATTAAATAATATGAACACTTACCACGCTGCATATTGGTCCTCCTCTCCTTCCCCAGACGACAAGAGTTACAGAACCACCCACCAAAAAAGGACCAAGCAGCGTGGTATCGGGCAGCAGCGATCTCAGGACTCCTGGACATGGGAGAACGTTTTGGACGGCAAGGGTTGCTACACATGGCGGGAGATCCTGGCTGGAAGGGATCGCCTCCCATGGGAACAGGTGGAGGCAGCCAGGAGAGCAGAGGCAGCAGGTAATGGGAGCCAGCGCTTCGTTGGAACACGGCTGGCAAGGAAGCCCGAGAGGCAGCCCCAAAGATTTCTTGGGGGGCGGCACACGGGGAGTGTGGCTAAGTCAGGTAGGAGACCTGAGCCAACTCTCCGTGCTTACCGGAGAGCGAGAGGGACCGGGCAGGCACCGTGTTATGCCGTGAGGCGCACGGTGTCCCCGGTGCGTGTGCATAGCCCGGTGCTGTACATTGCAGTGCCTCGTATCGGCCGGGCTAGAGTGGGCATCGAGCCAGGTGCCATGAAGCCGGCTCAGCGCATCTGGTCGCCAGTGCATCTCCTCGGGCCAGTGTACATGGCACCAGCCTTACGCATGGTGTCCCCGGTTCTCCAGCACAGCCCAGTGCGGGCTATTCCACCTCGCCACACTGGCCTGGCTACGGGGAGCATTCAACCAGGTAAGGTTGGGCAGGCTCGGTGTTCAAGAGCTCCAGTGCGCCTTCACGGTCCGGTCTATCCGGTGCCACCTCCATGCACCAGCCCTCCGGTGGCAGCCCCCCGCACCAGGCTGTCTCTCCGTCTTCTCCCTACAGGTGCTTCCTCCTGCCCAGCGCTGCCAGATTCTCCCGTCTGTCCTGAGCTGCCAGATTCTCCCGTCTGTCCTGAGCTAGCAGAGTCTCCCGTCTGTCCTGAGCTGCCAGAGTCTCCCGTCTGTCCTAAGCTGCCAGAGCCGCCAGTCTGTCCTGAGCTGCCAGAGCCGCCAGTCTGTCCTGAGCTGCCAGAGCCGCCAGTCTGTCCTGAGCTGCCAGAGCCGCCAGTCTGTCCTGAGCTGCCAGAGCCGCCAGTCTGTCCTGAGCTGCCAGAGCCGCCAGTCTGTCCTGAGCTGCCAGAGCCGCCAGTCTGTCCTGAGCTGTCAGTCAGCCAGGAGCTGCCAGCGCCGTCAGTCAGCCAGGCGCTGCCAGAGCCGTCAGTCGGCCAGGAGCTGCCAGAGCCGTCAGTCAGCCAGGAGCTGCCAGAGCCGCCTGTCATGCCGGCGAAGCCGGAATCGCCCTTCACTCCGGAGCTGCCGGAGTCTCTCGTCCATTCGGGACCCGTGTCTAGGGTCCCCAGTCCGAGGTCGCGGCGAGGGTCGCCGCTCTTAAGAGGCCACGGAGGCGGTTAAGGAGGCGGTGAAAGACTATGCTAGAGTGGGGTCCACGTCTCGCGCCTGAGCCGCCACCACGGACAGACACCCACCCAGACCCTCCCCTATAGGTTCAGGTTTTGCGGCCGGAGTCCTCACCTTTTGTTTTAGTAAGGTCAGGGCGTGAGTTGGGTGGGTTGTCTATGTTAGTTTGTCTATGATTTTCTATTTCTGTGTTTGGCCTGGTATGGTTCTCAATCAGAGGCAGCTGTCAATCGTTGTTCATGATTGAGAACCATATTTAGGTAGCCTGTTTTCCATTGTGTTTTGTGGGTGGTTGTTTCCTGTTTATTGTTTTTGTTTCACCTTTCAGGACTGTTTGTTTGTCGTGTTTGTTGTCTTGTCTAGTGTTGCATATTTCATTAAATAATATGAACACTTACCACGCTGCATATTGGTCCTCCTCTCCTTCCCCAGACGACAACCTTTACACTCTGTCTCTGTCTGACTAGTGTTCTGTAGTATAGGGTTTCAAGTAGGACGTAGTGTAGCAGCAATCTATTTGATAATGACCACAGCTTAACATTAGCCTACAACTACATCCAACTATCCATGTTCCTCCCAGTGGTTCTTCTTTGAACATTACAGGTATGAATAGATTTGACTAAGAATGATAAATTGTTGTTGTAATGTTCTTATCTAAGGGGTAAAGTGAGGTTTAATTGTTTCACAGTTTCAGCTTTCCTCCTCTGTGTGTTTGTGTACAGGAATAGCATGTGCGAGTGCTGGAATGGCATGTGCGAGTGCTTGAGTGTGTGTGTCTCACCCTTCACGTTGACTTTGTGCTCTCCAGTGCCAGGGTGAGAGATGAGATCCACCTGCATGGACACCTCCCCCACAGAGCTGTCGGTAGACTGACCTGCAGACCAACAATACAACACTACCGTCAGAGAGAGAGAGAAGGAGAGATAGATAGACACCTCCCCCATGGAGCCATTGGTAGACTGACCTGCAGAACAACACAACACAACACTATTGTAAGAGAGAGAGAGAGGAGGAGGAAGAGAGAGAGAGAGAGAGAGAGAGAGAGAGAGAGAGGAGGAGGAGGAGGAGAGAGAGAGGAGGTCGGAGGAGAGAATGAGAGGAGGAAGGAGGAGAGAGAGCACATTGAGTCCTCACCTGGAGATCACCATAAAAGACTACCGTCAGAGAGAGAGAGAGGAGAGAGGAGGAGAAAGAGAGAGAGAGGAGGAGTGAGAAAGGGAGAGAAAAGAGACAGTGAGAGAGAGAATCATCACCTACAATGACCTGCTAGTCATCACAACCACATGTTGTAAGAGAGTCAGAGGGGAGATTCAGAGAGAGAGAATAGGAGAGACAGAGAGAAAGAAAAGGAGAGACAGAGAGAGAAGAGAGAGAGAGAGAAAAGGAGAGCGAGAGAGAAAAGGAGAGCGAGAGAGAAAAGGAGAGCGAGAGAGAAAAGGTGAGAGAGAGAGAAAAGGAAGAGAGAGAGAAAAGGAGAGACAGAGAGAGAAAAGGAGAGACACAGAGAGAGAAAAGGAGAGACAGAGAGAAAAGGAGAGACAGAGAGAGAAAGGGAGAGAGAAAAGGAGAGACAGAGAGAGAGAAAATGAGAGAGAGAGAAAAGGAGAGACAGGGAGTGAATAAAGGTGAGACAGAGAGTCAAAAAGACAGAAACACTGCATCTCAAATAAGGTTACACACACACTGATACAGAAAGGTAGAGGAGAAACCCCTGTGGTAGTGACTGAAACATAAACTGCAACATGAAGAGAATGACTCACTCCACTTCCTCCTGTGTCACTCTGAGAAGTAGGGATCTCTGGAAACCAGTGACAAAAGAAAAACAAGCTACAGAGAAAACAAAACAACACATGGAGCTGTAGATAACTGCATTAAGCTCTGAGTAAAAGAACAGAACAGAATGGAACAGGAGTGCACACACACACACACACACACACACACACACACACACACACACACACACACACACACACACACACACACACACACACACACACACACACACACACACACACACACACACACACACACACGTAATGCAAAGTGCTGCCCTACACAGAGACTCCAAACATTTAGGACCACTACCCTCTCTGGAGCAGAGAGAACAAACACACATTAAATATGGAGGTGCACTCAATGACAGACCCAGGAGGGAGAAAGGGAGAGAGCGGGGGTGAAAGAGAGGGAGAGAGACATAGAGATGAGGAGTGGGGGTAAGAGAAAGAAAGAGAGTGATAGAGATGAACAAGAGAGAGGTGGAGGAGAACAGCCAGACAGACAGAACATCCAGACATGGGGGTGGTAACATAGACAGAACAGCCAGATGTGGGGGTTGTAAACATAGACAGAACAGCCAGACATGGGGGTGGTAACATACACAGAACAGCCAGACGTGAGGGTAGTAACATAGACAGAACAGCCAGATGTGGGGGTTGTAACATAGACAGAACAGCCAGACATGGGGGTGGTAACATAGACAGAACAGCCAGACATGGGGGTGGTAACATAGACAGAAGAGCCAGACGTGGGGGTAGTAACATAGACAGAACAGCCAGACATGGGGGTAGTAACACAGACAAAACAGCCAGACGTGGGGGTAGTAACATAGACAGAACAGCCAGACGTGGGGGTAGTAACACAAACAGAACAGCCAGGCGTGGGGGTAGTAACACAGACAGGACAGCCAGGCGTGGGGGTAGTAACACAGGCAGAACAGCCAGACGTGGGGGTAGTAACATAGACAGAACAGCCAGATGTGGGGGTAATAACATAGACAGAAAAGACAGACGTGGGGGTAGTAACACAGACAGAGCAGCCAGATGTGGGGGTAGTAACACAGACAAAACAGCCAGACTTGGGGGTAGTAACATAGACAGACAGGCCAGACACAGGGCCAGACGTGGGGGTAGTAACATAGACAGAGGGCAAGATGTGGGGGTAGTAACACAGACAGAACAGACAGACGTGGGGGTAGTAACATAGACAGAACAGCCAGACGTGGGGGTAGTAAACACAAACAGAACAGCCAGGCGTGGGGGTAGTAACATAGACAGGACAGCCAGACGTGGGGGTAGTAACATAGACAGAACAGCCAGACGTGGGGGTAGTAACACAAACAGAACAGCCAGGCGTGGGGGTAGTAACACAGACAGGACAGCCAGACGTGGGGGTAGTAACACAGGCAGAACAGCCAGATGTGGGGGTAGTAACATAGACAGAACAGCCAGATGTGGGGTTAATAACATAGACAGAAAAGACAGACGTGGGGGTAGTAACACAGACAGAGCAGCCAGAAGTGGGGGTAGTAACACAGACAGAACAGCCAGACGTGGGGGTAGTAACATAGACAGAACAGCCAGACACAGGGCCAGACATGGGGGTAGTAACATAGACAGAGGGCAAGATGTGGGGGTAGTAACACAGACAGAACAGACAGACGTGGGGGTAGTAACATAGACATAACAGCCAGACGTGGGGGTAGTAAACACAAACAGAACAGCCAGGCGTGGGGGTAGTAACATAGACAGGACAGCCAGACGTGGGGGTAGTAACACAGGCAGAACAGCCAGATGTGGGGGTAGTAACATAGACAGAACAGCCAGATGTGGGGGTAATAACATAGACAGAAAAGACAGACGTGGGGGTAGTAACACAGACAGAGCAGCCAGATGTGGGGGTAATAACATAGACAGAACAGCCAGACGTGGGGGTAATAACATAGACAGAGGGCAAGATGTGGAGGTAGTAACACAGACAGAACAGCCAGACGTGGGGGTAGTAACACAAACATAACAGCCAGACGTGGGGGTAGTAACACAGACAGAGGGAAAGATGTGGGGTTAGTAACACAGACAGAGGGAAAGATGTGGGGGTAGTAACACAGACAGAACAGCCAGATGTGGGAGTAATAACATAGATAGAAAAGCCAGACGTGGGGATAGTAACACAGACAGAACAGCCAGACGTGGGGGTAGTAACATAGACAGGACAGCCAGACGTGGAGGGTAGTAACACAGGCAGAACAGCCAGACATGGGGGTAGTAACACAGGCAGAACAGCCAGACGTGGGGGTAGTAACACAGGCAGAACAGCCAGACGTGGGGGTAGTAACACAGACAGAGGGCAAGATGTGGGGGTTGTAACACAGACAGACCAGCCAGATGTGGGGGTAATAACATAGACAGAAATGCCAGACGTGGGGGTAGTAACACAGACAGAACAGCCAGATGTGGGGGTAGTAACATAGACAGAACAGCCAGACGTGGGGGTAGTAACACATGCAGAACAGCCAGACGTGTGGGTAGTAACATTGACAGGACAGCCAGACGTGGGGGTAGTAACACAGGCAGAACAGCCAGACGTGGGGGTAGTAACATAGACAGAACAGCCAGATGCGGGGTTAATAACATAGACAGAAAAGACAGACGTGGGGGTAGTAACACAGACAGAGCAGCCAGAAGTGGGGGTAGTAACACAGACAAAACAGCCAGACTTGGGGGTAGTAACATAGACAGAACAGCCAGACACAGGGCCAGACGTGGGGGTAGTAACATAGACAGAGGGCAAGATGTGGGGGTAGTAACACAGACAGAACAGACAGACGTGGGGGTAGTAACATAGACAGAACAGCCAGACGTGGGGGTAGTAAACACAAACAGAACAGCCAGGCGTGGGGGTAGTAACATAGACAGGACAGCCAGACGTGGGGGTAGTAACATAGACAGAACAGCCAGACGTGGGGGTAGTAACACAAACAGAACAGCCAGGCGTGGGGGTAGTAACACAGACAGGACAGCCAGACGTGGGGGTAGTAACACAGGCAGAACAGCCAGATGTGGGGGTAGTAACATAGACAGAACAGCCAGATGTGGGGTTAATAACATAGACAGAAAAGACAGACGTGGGGGTAGTAACACAGACAGAGCAGCCAGAAGTGGGGGTAGTAACACAGACAGAACAGCCAGACGTGGGGGTAGTAACATAGACAGAACAGCCAGACACAGGGCCAGACATGGGGGTAGTAACATAGACAGAGGGCAAGATGTGGGGGTAGTAACACAGACAGAACAGACAGACGTGGGGGTAGTAACATAGACATAACAGCCAGACGTGGGGGTAGTAAACACAAACAGAACAGCCAGGCGTGGGGGTAGTAACATAGACAGGACAGCCAGACGTGGGGGTAGTAACACAGGCAGAACAGCCAGATGTGGGGGTAGTAACATAGACAGAACAGCCAGATGTGGGGGTAATAACATAGACAGAAAAGACAGACGTGGGGGTAGTAACACAGACAGAGCAGCCAGATGTGGGGGTAGTAACACAGACAGAACAGCCAGACGTGGGGGTAATAACATAGACAGAACAGCCAGACGTGGGGGTAATAACATAGACAGAGGGCAAGATGTGGAGGTAGTAACACAGACAGAACAGCCAGACGTGGGGGTAGTAGACACAAACATAACAGCCAGACGTGGGGGTAGTAACACAGACAGAGGGAAAGATGTGGGGTTAGTAACACAGACAGAGGGAAAGATGTGGGGGTAGTAACACAGACAGAACAGCCAGATGTGGGAGTAATAACATAGATAGAAAAGCCAGACGTGGGGATAGTAACACAGACAGAACAGCCAGACGTGGGGGTAGTAACATAGACAGGACAGCCAGACGTGGAGGGTAGTAACACAGGCAGAACAGCCAGACATGGGGGTAGTAACACAGGCAGAACAGCCAGACGTGGGGGTAGTAACACAGGCAGAACAGCCAGACGTGGGGGTAGTAACACAGACAGAGGGCAAGATGTGGGGGTTGTAACACAGACAGACCAGCCAGATGTGGGGGTAATAACATAGACAGAAATGCCAGACGTGGGGGTAGTAACACAGACAGAACAGCCAGATGTGGGGGTAGTAACATAGACAGAACAGCCAGACGTGGGGGTAGTAACACATGCAGAACAGCCAGACGTGTGGGTAGTAACATTGACAGGACAGCCAGACGTGGGGGTAGTAACACAGGCAGAACAGCCAGACGTGGGGGTAGTAACATAGACAGAACAGCCAGATGCGGGGTTAATAACATAGACAGAAAAGACAGACGTGGGGGTAGTAACACAGACAGAGCAGCCAGAAGTGGGGGTAGTAACACAGACAGAACAGCCAGACGTGGGGGTAGTAACATAGACAGAACAGCCAGACACAGGGCCAGACATGGGGGTAGTAACATAGACAGAGGGCAAGATGTGGGGGTAGTAACACAGACAGAACAGACAGACGTGGGGGTAGTAACATAGACATAACAGCCAGACGTGGGGGTAGTAAACACAAACAGAACAGCCAGGCGTGGGGGTAGTAACATAGACAGGACAGCCAGACGTGGGGGTAGTAACACAGGCAGAACAGCCAGATGTGGGGGTAGTAACATAGACAGAACAGCCAGATGTGGGGGTAATAACATAGACAGAAAAGACAGACGTGGGGGTAGTAAGACAGACAGAGCAGCCAGATGTGGGGGTAGTAACACAGACAGAACAGCCAGACGTGGGGGTAATAACATAGACAGAACAGCCAGACGTGGGGGTAATAACATAGACAGAGGGCAAGATGTGGAGGTAGTAACACAGACAGAACAGCCAGACGTGGGGGTAGTAACACAAACATAACAGCCAGACGTGGGGGTAGTAACACAGACAGAGGGAAAGATGTGGGGTTAGTAACACAGACAGAGGGAAAGATGTGGGGGTAGTAACACAGACAGAACAGCCAGATGTGGGAGTAATAACATAGATAGAAAAGCCAGACGTGGGGATAGTAACACAGACAGAACAGCCAGACGTGGGGGTAGTAACATAGACAGGACAGCCAGACGTGGAGGGTAGTAACACAGGCAGAACAGCCAGACATGGGGGTAGTAACACAGGCAGAACAGCCAGACGTGGGGGTAGTAACACAGGCAGAACAGCCAGACGTGGGGGTAGTAACACAGACAGAGGGCAAGATGTGGGGGTTGTAACACAGACAGACCAGCCAGATGTGGGGGTAATAACATAGACAGAAATGCCAGACGTGGGGGTAGTAACACAGACAGAACAGCCAGATGTGGGGGTAGTAACATAGACAGAACAGCCAGACGTGGGGGTAGTAACACATGCAGAACAGCCAGACGTGTGGGTAGTAACATTGACAGGACAGCCAGACGTGGGGGTAGTAACACAGGCAGAACAGCCAGACGTGGGGGTATTAACACAGACAGAGGGCAAGATGTAGGGGTAGTAACACAGACAGAACAGCCAGATGTGGGGGTAATAGCATAGACAGAAAAGACAGATGTGGGGGTAGTAACACAGACAGAACAGCCAGACATGGGGGTAGTAACACAGACAGAACAGCCAGATGTGGGGGTAGTAACACAAACAGAACAGCCAGACGTGGGGTTAGTAACACAAACAGAACAGCCAGATGTGGGGGAGTAACATAGACAGAACAGCCAGACGTGGGGGTAGTAACCCAGGCAGAACAGCCAGACGTGGGGGTAGTAACATAGACAGGACAGCCAGACGTGGGGGTAATAACACATGCAGAACAGCCAGACGTGGGGGTAGTAACACAGGCAGAACAGCCAGGCGTGGGTGTAGTAACACAGACAGAGCAGCCAGATGTGGGGGTAGTAACACAGACAAAACAGCCAGACTTGGGGGTAGTAACATAGACAGAACAGCCAGACACAGGGCCAGACGTGGGGGTAGTAACATAGACAGAGGGCAAGATGTGGGGGTAGTAACACAGACAGAACAGACAGACGTGGGGGTAGTAACATAGACAGAACAGCCAGATATACAGCCTATATACTTCCGGCCCGTCCTTGGACACTGTGCTATCTAACCTCCAAACGAGCTTCAATGCCATACAGCACTCCTTCCGTGGCCTCCAACTGCTCTTAAACGCTAGTAAAACCAAATGCATGCTTTTCAACCGTTCGCTGCCTGCACCCGCACGCCTGACCAGCATCACCACCCTGGATGGTTCCGACCTTGAATATGTGGACATCTATAAGTACCTAGGTGTCTGGCTAGACTCTAAACTCTCCTTCCAGACCCATATCAAACATCTCCAATCGAAAATCAAATCAAGAGTCGGCTTTCTATTCCGCAACAAAGCCTCCTTCACTCATGCCGCCAAACTTACCCTAGTAAAACTGACTATCCTACCGATCCTCGACTTCGGCGATGTCATCTACAAAATTGCTTCCAACACTCTACTCAGCAAACTGGATGCAGTTTATCACAGTGCCATCCGTTTTGTCACTAAAGCACCTTATACCACCCACCACTGCGACTTGTATGCTCTAGTCGGCTGGCCCTCGCTACATATTCGTCGCCAGACCCACTGGCTCCAGGTCATCTACAAGTCCATGCTAGGTAAAGCTCCGCCTTATCTCAGTTCACTGGTTACGATGGCAACACCCATCCGTAGCACGCGCTCCAGCAGGTGTATCTCACTGATCATCCCTAAAGCCAACACCTCATTTGGCCGCCTTTCGTTCCAGTTCTCTGCTGCCTGTGATTGGAACGAATTGCAAAAATCGCTGAAGTTGGAGACTTTTATCTCCCTCACCAACTTCAAACATCTGCTATCTGAGCAGCTAACCGATCGCTGCAGCTGTACATAGTCTATTGGTAAATAGCCCACCCATTTTCACCTACCTCATCCCCATACTGTTTTTATTTATTTATTTTTCTGCTCTTTTGCACACCAATATCTCTATCTCTACCTTTACATAACCATCTGATCATTTATCACTCCAGTGTTAATCTGCATAATTGTAATTATTTGCCTACCTTCTCATGCCTTTTGCACACAATGTATATATAGACTCCCCTTTTTTCTACTGTGTTATTGACTTGTTAATTGTTTACTCCATGTGTAACTCTGTGTTGTCTGTTCACACTGCTATGCCTTATCTTGGCCAGGTCGCAGTTGCAAATGAGAACTTGTTCTCAACTAGCCTACCTGGTTAAATAAAGGTGAAATAAAAAAATAAAAAAATAAGACGTGGGGGTAGTAAACACAAACAGAACAGCCAGGCGTGGGGGTAGTAACATAGACAGGACAGCCAGACGTGGGGGTAGTAACATAGACAGAACAGCCAGACGTGGGGGTAGTAACACAAACAGAACAGCCAGGCGTGGGGGTAGTAACACAGACAGGACAGCCAGACGTGGGGGTAGTAACACAGGCAGAACAGCCAGATGTGGGGGTAGTAACATAGACAGAACAGCCAGATGTGGGGTTAATAACATAGACAGAAAAGACAGACGCGGGGGTAGTAACACAGACAGAGCAGCCAGAAGTGGGGGTAGTAACACAGACAGAACAGCCAGACGTGGGGGTAGTAACATAGACAGAACAGCCAGACACAGGGCCAGACATGGGGGTAGTAACATAGACAGAGGGCAAGATGTGGGGGTAGTAACACAGACAGAACAGACAGACGTGGGGGTAGTAACATAGACATAACAGCCAGACGTGGGGGTAGTAAACACAAACAGAACAGCCAGGCGTGGGGGTAGTAACATAGACAGGACAGCCAGACGTGGGGGTAGTAACACAGGCAGAACAGCCAGATGTGGGGGTAGTAACATAGACAGAACAGCCAGATGTGGGGGTAATAACATAGACAGAAAAGACAGACGTGGGGGTAGTAACACAGACAGAGCAGCCAGATGTGGGGGTAGTAACACAGACAGAACAGCCAGACGTGGGGGTAATAACATAGACAGAACAGCCAGACGTGGGGGTAATAACATAGACAGAGGGCAAGATGTGGAGGTAGTAACACAGACAGAACAGCCAGACGTGGGGGTAGTAACACAAACATAACAGCCAGACGTGGGGGTAGTAACACAGACAGAGGGAAAGATGTGGGGTTAGTAACACAGACAGAGGGAAAGATGTAGGGGTAGTAACACAGACAGAACAGCCAGATGTGGGAGTAATAACATAGATAGAAAAGCCAGACGTGGGAATAGTAACACAGACAGAACAGCCAGACGTGGGGGTAGTAACATAGACAGGACAGCCAGACGTGGAGGGTAGTAACACAGGCAGAACAGCCAGACATGGGGGTAGTAACACAGGCAGAACAGCCAGACGTGGGGGTAGTAACACAGGCAGAACAGCCAGACGTGGGGGTAGTAACACAGACAGAGGGCAAGATGTGGGGGTTGTAACACAGACAGACCAGCCAGATGTGGGGGTAATAACATAGACAGAAATGCCAGACGTGGGGGTAGTAACACAGACAGAACAGCCAGACGTGGGGGTAGTAACATAGACAGAACAGCCAGACGTGGGGGTAGTAACACATGCAGAACAGCCAGACGTGTGGGTAGTAACATTGACAGGACAGCCAGACGTGGGGGTAGTAACACAGGCAGAACAGCCAGACGTGGGGGTATTAACACAGACAGAGGGCAAGATGTAGGGGTAGTAACACAGACAGAACAGCCAGATGTGGGGGTAATAGCATAGACAGAAAAGACAGATGTGGTGGTAGTAACACAGACAGAACAGCCAGACATGGGGGTAGTAACACAGACAGAACAGACAGATGTGGGGGTAGTAACACAAACAGAACAGCCAGACGTGGGGTTAGTAACACAAACAGAACAGCCAGATGTGGGGGAGTAACATAGACAGAACAGCCAGACGTGGGGGTAGTAACCCAGGCAGAACAGCCAGACGTGGGGGTAGTAACATAGACAGGACAGCCAGACGTGGGGGTAATAACACATGCAGAACAGCCAGACGTGGGGGTAGTAACACAGGCAGAACAGCCAGGCGTGGGTGTAGTAACACAGGCAGAACATCCAGACGTGGGGGTAGTAACATAGACAGAGGGCAAGATTTGGGGGTAGTAACCCAGGCAGAACAGCCAGACGTGGGGGTAGGAACACAGGCAGAACAGCCAGACGTGGGGGTAGTAACATAGACAGGACAGCCAGACGTGGGGGTAATAACACAGGCAGAACAGCCAGACGTGGGGGTAGTAACACAGGCAGAACAGCCAGGCGTGGGTGTAGTAACACAGGCAGAACAGCCAGACGTGGGGGTAGTAACATAGACAGAGGGCAAGATTTGGGGGTAGTAACATACTGTAGACATATTTGTACTGTTGTCTGTGTGTCTGTTGTGTCATTAACAGCCTAGTTGATACGATGTCTAATCAATATGTTTCCAAACAAGCAGAAGCTATTAGAGTAGGAGCTGATGAAGGGAGAGGGAGAGAGAGAGGGAGAGAGAGAGAGAGGGAGAGAGAGAGAGAGAGAGAGAGCGGGAGAGAGGGGGAGAGAGAGAGAGAGGGAGAGAAAGAGAGAGAGAGAGAGAGGGAGAGAGAGAGAGAGAGAGAGAGCAGGAGAGAGGGGGAGAGAGAGAGAGGTAGATAGACAGAGAGAGAGAGAGAGAGAGAGACAGAGAGAGAGAGAGAGAGAGAGAGAGAGAGAGAGAGAGAGGGAGAGAGAGAGAGGGAGATGGAGAGAGAGAGGGAGATGGAGAGAGAGAGAGGGAGCGAGAGAGCTGATGAATGGATCCTGATTAGGGAGGGGGATATTACGACAACACAATTAAGACCTGGAACAGGGGAAATCAACACGCTAACAACCAATAAAATTAGAGTCAGTTGGAAACAGTTTTTTTTTATGTCCCAATACCTTGGCATCGGGTCTATGAACTGACATATAAAACAACAATTGACTCATCAAGTCATTAGTTTCAATTTAAGCTACTATATAAAATACTTGCTACAAACAAAATCTCAATATGTGGGGCATTGAACAGTCATCCTTGTGCAGACTCTGTCACGAGGAAACATAATCAATAGAATACATCTTCTGGTACTGTCTATCTGTGGCTTGCTTTTGGAGTCAGGTCCAGGAATGATTGTTATGTCATAATATCAGGGTTCAGATGGAACTGCAAACTGTATTGTTAGGGGATCTGAAAAAACCCTATCAGTCAATGAGAAATATCATTCTAGTCTTTTTAGTACAATATCAGTAGAAATGTTCTACATCAGCGTAAAATGGAGGGATTTATTGCAAAAGGAAATATTAAAATGGCGTTATACTGGGAAAGATGGGTTGTTCTGTGGACAACGGAAGGTTGGAGTTAAGATCAGAATGAATGGTGGATTGGCCGCTGTGGGTGAAAATCCAGCACATATGTATAATTATTTAACTACAGGTACTGTAGATGTGAGTTAAGATAGTTGTAGCAGTAGAATATTTATTGTCCGTTAGTTTACTCCAATCAGGTTAGGATGGTAGGATCGCTAGTTTACTCCAATCATGTTAAGATGGTAGGATCGTTAGTTTACTCCAATCAGGTTAGGATGGTAGGATCGCTAGTTTACTCCAATCATGTTAGGATGGTAGGATCGTTAGTTTACTCCAATCATGTTAGGATGGTAGGATCGTTAGTTTACTCCAATAAGGTTAGGGATGGTAGGATGGGAAGTATATTAAATGATCTAGTGTTCAGCGAAAAAAACAACACAATGTCAAATACAGGTAGCCTAGTCAAATACAGGTAGCCTAGTCAAATACAGGTAGCCTAGTCAAATGCGAGAATTCCAGTACTGGTCCGTATGTAGCCAAATGTAGTTGCTGCTCATTCCGTTGGATAGAAAATTGCTTAATGGTTAAAAAAAGTAATAAAAGGCAGAACCGCGTCCATAGAGACACATACCAGCTCTACTAGTAGTACTGCTACTACCAGCAGTACTACACCTGCACCTGTCGACGACACAAGTTGCTCTGCTTCCACAAGCACATCCAATGGATACACACACACGATGGCATACGCAATATGCAGACACGTACACATGGATTTTGTACTGTATATACAATTGAAGTCAGAAGTTTATATACACCTTAGCCAAATACATTTAAACTCAGTTTTTCACAATTCCTGACTTTTAATCCTAATAAAAATGTCCTGTTTTAGGTCAGTTAGGATCACCACTTTATTTTAAGAACGTGAAATGTCTGAATAATAGTAGAGATAATGATTTATTTCAGCCTTCATTTCTTTCATCACATTCCCAGTGGGTCAGAAGTGTACATACACTCAATTAGTATTTGGTAGCATTGGCTTAAAATGGTTTAACTTGGGTCAAACAATTTGGGTAGCCTTCCACAAGCTTCCCACAATAAGTTGGGTGAATTTTGGCCCATTCCTCCTGACAAAGCTGGTGTAACTGAGTCAGGTTTGTAGGCCTCCTTGCTCAAAAATGCTTTTTCAGTTCTGCCCACAAATGTTCTATAGGATTGAGGTCAGGGCTTTGTGATGGCCACTCCAATACCTTGACTTTGTTGTCCTTAAGCCATTTTGCCACAACTTTGGAAGTATGCTAGGGGTCAATGTCCATTTGGAAGACCAATTTGTGACCAAGCTTTAACTTCCTGACTGATGTCTTGCGATGTTGCTTCAATATATCCACATAATATTCCTTCCTCATGACGCCATCTATTTTGTGAAGTGCACCAGTCACTCCTGCAGCAAAGCACCCCCACAACATGCTGCTGCTATCCCCGTGCTTCACAGTTGGGATGGTGTTCTTCGGCTTGCAAGCCTCCCCCTTTATCCTCCAAACATAACGATGGTCATTATGGCCAAACAGTTCTATTTTTGTACGATTTTGTACAAAAAGTATGATCTTTGTCCCCATGTGCAGTTGCAAACCGCAGTCTGGCTTTTTTATGGCGGTTTTGGAGCAGTGGCTTCTTCCTTGCTGAGCGGCCTTTCAGGTTATGTCGATATAGGACTCGTTTTACTGTGGATATAGATCCTTTTGTACCTGTTCCCTCCAGCTTCTTCACAAGGTCCTTTGCTGTTGTTCTGGGATTGATTTGCACTTCTCGCACCAAAGTACATTAATCTCTAGGAGACAGAATGCGTCTCCTTCCTGAGCTGTATGACAGCTGCGTCATCCCATGGTGTTTATACTTGTGCACTATTGTTTGTACAGATGAACGGGGTACCTTCAGGCATTTGGAAATTGCTCCCAAGGATGAACCAGATTTGTGAAGGTCTACAAAGGTCTTGGGTGGTTTCCATCATTTTCCCATGATGTCAAGCAAAGAGGCACTGAGTTTGAAGGTAGACCTTGAAATACATCCACAGGTACACCTCCAATTGACTCAAATGATGTCAATTAGCCTATCAGAAGCTTCTAAAGCCATAACATAATTTTCTGGAATTTTCCAAACGGTTTAAAGGCACAGTCAACTTACTGTATGTAAACTTCTGACCCACTGGAATTGTGATACAGTGAATTATAAGTGAAATAATCTGCCTGTAAACAATTGTTGGAAAAATTACTTGTGTGTCATGCATTAAGTAGATTGCCAAAACTATGGTTTGTTAACAAGACATTTGTGGAGTGGTTGAAAAACTATTCCACCCTAAGTGTATGTAAACATGTATTTTTAATAAATGTATTGTAATGTATGTTTGTGGCAGGCTTACAATGATGGCAAAAAACAACATTTGAGAGTGTGCTGACCCTGGTGCTAGAGGGGGTTGAATGTTTGAAGGGGTACGGGACTATAAAAGGTTTGGGAACCACTGCCCTAGATAGACCATCAGGTAGCTCTACTCTGTTAATTAAGAAAACAGAAAACCTACACTTCCACAGAGACACAGTAAAACACAGCATGGAACGGGGACAGATAGAGAGACAGAGAGAGAGCGACAGAGAGAGAGCGACAGAGAGAGAGAGCGACAGAGAGAGAGCGACAGAGAGAGAGCGACAGAGAGAGAGAGCGACAGAGAGAGAGAGCGACAGAGAGAGAGAGCGACAGAGAGAGATTGAGTGAGAAAGAGAGAGATTGAGTGAGAAAGAGAGCGAGAGTGACAGAGAGAGAGAGCAAAAGAGAGTGAGTGAGAAAGAGAGAAGCAAGAGTAAAATAGAAAGAGAAAGGGATTGAAGGAGGCAGTAGATGACAAATGCAATTACTGCAATAACCATCTCACACGGTAAACTGAAGAGAAACCAAGCTGACATGGAAAAACACTGCAGCCCACTGTAAGAGAAGCAAGGATAACTATCACAGGGTCACAGGAGGTTGGTGGCACCTTAATTGGGGAGGACGGGCTCATAGTAATGGCTGTAATGGAATAAATGGAGTGGTATCCAGCTCATCAAACACATGATACAATTCCCTTCATCCCATTCCAGTCATCAATTTGAGCCGTCCTCCCCTAACCAGCCTCCTGTGAGCAGGGTTAGGAAGTTAACTGAAATTCTAATTCCAATTTCCATCAATGCTTCTCTATGAGAAAGAACGGAATTGGAATTTCCTCCTGAATTGACTGAAATGGAATTGACTTAATTGACCTTAGGGTGCACATACTAGCGGAAGTTTCCTTAACTTGAGAGCTTTGGTTGCAAATCTACTAGCTCAGTGTCCTTATCTTGAGAGGTTTAGGATGCATATCTACTAGCTCAGTGTCCTTATCTTGAGAGCTTTGGATGCATATCTACTAGCTCAGTGTTTACATTGAGAGGTTTGGGTGCATATCTACTAGCTCAGTGTTTACCTTGAGAGGTTTGGGTGCATATCTACTAGCTCAGTGTTTACCTTGAGAGGTTTGGGTGCATATCTACTAGCTCAGTGTTTACCTTGAGAGGTTTGAGTGCATGTCTACTAACTCCGTGTCCTTAACTGAGAGCTTTGGGTGCATATCTAATAGTTAAGTGTTCTTATCTTGAGAGGTTTGGGTGCATATCTACTATCTCAGTGTTCTTAACTTGAGAGGTTTGAGTGCATGTCTACTAACTCCGTGTCCTTAACTGAGAGCTTTGGGTGCATATCTAATAGTTAAGTGTTCTTATCTTGAGAGGTTTTGGGTGCATATCTACTATCTCAGTGTTTACCTTGAGAGGTTTGGGTGCATATCTACTAGCTCAGTGTCCTTACCTTGAGAGGTTTGGGTGCATATCTACTAGCTAAGTGTTCTTATCTTGAGAGCTTTGGGTGCATATATACTAGCTAAGTGTTCTTATCTTGAGAGGTTAGGGTGCATATCTACTAGCTAAGTGTCCTTACCTTGAGAGGTTTGGGTGCATATCTACTAGCTAAGTGTTCTTACCTTGAGAGGTTTGGGTGCATATCTACTAGCTCATTGTCCTTATCTTGAGAGGTTTGGGTGCATATCTACTAGCTAAGTGTTCTTACCTTGAGAGGTTAGGGTGCATATCTACTAGCTCAGTGTCCTTACCTTGAGAGGTTTGGGTGCATATCTACTAGCTCAGTGTCCTTACCTTGAGAGGTTTGGGTGCATATCTACTAGCTCATTGTCCTTATCTTGACAGGTTTGGTTGCATATCTACTAGCTAAGTGTTCTTATCTTGAGAGGTTTGGGTGCATATCTACTAGCTCAGTGTCCTTATCTTGAGAGGTTTGGGTGCATATCTACTAGCTCAGTGTCCTTATCTTGAGAGGTTTGGGTGCATATCTACTAGCTCAGTGTCCTTACCTTGAGAGGTTTGGGTGCATATCTACTAGCTCAGTGTCCTTACCTTGAGAGGTTTGGGTGCATATCTACTAGCTCAGTGTTCTTACCTTGAGAGGTTTGGGTGCATATATACTATCTCAGTGTTCTTACCTTGAGAGGTTTGGGTGCATATATACTAGCTCAGTGTTCTTACCTTGAGAGGTTTGGGTGCATATCTACTAGCTCAGTGTCCTTACCTTGAGAGGTTTGGGTGCATATATACTTCTTGATCAAGGCATCAGTAGGCTGTGTGTAAAGGCTCAGAGCGTATTTGAGGGACTTGAGGTCAGGGCTCTTCTCAAGGAACGTCTTCTTCAGACCGTTTCCTCCGGCGTGGAAATATTGCTACGGAAAAGAGAGAGAGAGAAAGGAAAAAAGAAAGAATGAAAGCCAGAGCCACTTTATTCACTGTCTTCAGTCTTCAGACCAGAAGGAGAACAGATATAATCAGTACATTTAGCCTGCTTGTCTGTCCCGTAAAACAAAAATGCTGTATATGTATGTTAAAAGACTCCAGAGTGGCGCAGCGGTCATAGGCACTGCATCTCAGTGCTAGAGGTGTCACTACAGACCCTGGTTCGATCCTGGGCACAACCGGCCGTGATCGGGAGTCCCATAGGGCGGCGCACAATTGTCCCAGCGTTGTCCGGGTTATTAGGGGAGGGTTTTGTCTGGGTAGACCGTCATTGTAAAACAAGAATTTGTTTTTAACTGACTTGCCTAGTTAAATAAAGGTCAAATTGAAAATTGAAAATATATGCAGACAGACAGATCCTTTTTCTTTTCTGGGATAGTCACCTGTTGAAGTGTCCTGGAGGTAGGACTACTTTTTTAGAATTGTCCCCCCAGTTGAGCACCTGGTTACCCTTTTTGTTAAAGCTGGGCTGAAGTTTACTTGGGTAAGCCTTCATTCACCATATTCATTTTAATGTTGGTTCCTCAGATCAGATTGAAAACATACATGTTCTTGTACCTTTAAGTCTTCTGACCAGACTGACTGTATAGGAGACTGTGTGGGAGAGATAATAAGCATGTTTGCTTATGTAACAGCTGTCAAACTGCTTGTATAACAATACATCTTCCTCCCCCCTAAAGTCTGCTACTTGATCTCGGGTCCTCTGTCTTGCAAACACTCGACAACACCTGAGCCAGCTACATCACTGAAAAAGCTAGCAATTCAAGGCATTTCAATCTGAGGAGTGAGGTTACCAATACAACTTTGGTACACTCAGACCAGATAGAACACGTACAGAGTTAATGTACTTTTCACATCTTCAGACCAGACTGTGTGGAAGACTGTGTGGGAGAGGTAATAACTATGTATGCTCATCCAGGCTGGCAGCAGTAGGCCTAATAAAAATGTACTCTGTACTGTTGCATTAAGACAGAGGATAATTGCTTAAAGCCCTGCCACATACACACACTCCACCCCCCCACACACTCTCCACCTCACTGGAGTTCATGAGTTCATAGGTCATCCTCCATTGGCTCTGGAAGAAGAAAGTCATGTTGAGATATAATCCAGTCACTGATGCATTATGGAATATCGGATACAGACTGAAAACAGTGGGTGAGTCAATGAGCCAAAGCTGCTCAGAGTAAATGATCCTAAGCGCTGTAGCTCTGTGTTCCAAATGACATCCTATTACCTATAGCAAACTACTTCTGATCAAAAGTAGTCCTACATAGGGTATACAGTGTCATTTGTGACTAAGCTCTGTAGCTCTGCTGCCTCGGCAGAATAGGCACAACCCAGATTCACTCTGAAGATACCATACTGTAGGTGTTGATGAGGGAAGAATGGCAGAGAAACCATCAAAGACATATCCAACACAACACCAACTCTAAGAGCTAGTCCACACAACACCAACTCCAAGAGTTAGTCCACACAACACCAACTCTAAGAGCTAGTCCACACAACACCAACTCCAAGAGCTAGTCCAGACAACACCAACACCAAGAGCTAGTCCACACAACACCAACTCTAAGAGCTAGCCCACACAACACCAACTCCAAGAGCTAGTTAGTCCACACAACACCAAGAGCTAGTCCACACAACACCAAGAGCTAGTCCACACAACACCAAGAGCTAGTCCACACAACACCAACTCCAAGAGCTAGTCCACACAACACCAACTCCAATAGCTAGTCCACATAACACCAACACCAAGAGCTAGTCCACACAACACCAACTCCAAGAGCTAGTCCACACAACACCAACTCCAAGAGCTAGTCCACACAACACCAACTCCAAGAGCTAGTCCAGACAACACCAACACCAAGAGCTAGTCCACACAACACCAACTCTAAGAGCTAGCCCACACAACACCAACTCCAAGAGCTAGTCCACACAACACCAACTCCAAGAGCTAGTCCACACAACACCAACTCCAAGAGCTAGTCCACACAACACCAAGAGCTAGTCCACACAACACCAACTCCAAGAGCTAGTCCACACAACACCAACTCCAAGAGCTAGTCCACACAACACCAAGAGCTAGTCCACACAACACCAACTCCAAGAGCTAGTCCATACGACACCAACAATAATATAAACAACAAAACATTTTTTTGTCACATACACGGATATGTGTATCATATTATCATCTCACCACCACCTGAAAAATCACATTTCATGGGGAATCTATGCTGGTTTTGCTTTTCGCGTTACATTTATCTCAAACCATTTAACACCATACAAATGTTCCCTCTTCAGAATTCCATTATTTTTTGTTCCATTTCTTTATCTCTGTCTCTATCCTTCTCTCTCTCTCTATCCCTCCCTCCCTCCCTATCTATTTCTCTTCCTCCCTCTCTCTCTCTTCCCCTCCCCTCTCTCTCCTTCATTACTGAAGGCATAAAGTCTTTAACCGGTCCTGCATTCAGCCTGTGTATCTCTGCTAGTCTCTCTCCCCCATTTCTCCCTGCTTCCCTCCCTCTCTCTCTCCTCTCTCTTCCTTTAAGTCTTTAACCAGTCCTGCATTCAGCCTGTGTATCTCCGCTAGTCTCTCTCCCCCATCTCTCCCTCCCTACCTCTCTCTCCCCCCTCACTTCCTTTAAGTATTTAATCAGTCCTGCATTCAGCCTATGTATCTCTTCCACCTAAAGGTATTACTTAACTGTGATTGGCCAGAGTCTCCTGGAAGCATTACTGAACTCCTCTAATTGGACATTCTCCTCGGAATACTGGTGGAGAGAATTCCACAGCATGACGGATCTAAACAGGGAGCTGGTGTCCATGGAGATGCAGGAATCAATTAGCTTCTGTTTCACGGCGCTGCGTTGAGTGTTCACACAGACCCCGGTCTGAACTCCTGTCTGTGTCCCAAATAGCACCCACAGGGCTCTGGTCAAAAGTACTGCACTATGTACTGACTGCATCGACTCCTCTCAGCACCTCTACTCCTCTTAAAGACCTTACAACCCTACCATCCTGTTAAAACAGTCACCACTCTACAATGATCCTTTAGGTAAACTCTCATTACAACCCTACTACCCTGTTAAAACCCTGTCCATCTCTCTTTGCACAACATTACAGAAAGGTAGGAATCGATGGTTAGAGGGAGAAAGGAATGAGGGTAGGGATGGAAGGTGAAAGGTAAGCATCGATGGTTAGAGGGAGAAAGGAATGAGGGTAGGGATGGAAGGTGAAAGGGAGGGAGGTATGGAGGAGGCATGGATGGATTGAGAGAGGAATTGATGGAGGGATGGATGGAGGCTGAAAGGGATGGAGGAAGGGAGGGATGGATGGAAAGAGAGAGGGATGGTGGGTTAGACAGATGGAGGGAGAGACAGATGGAGGGGGGAGAGAGGGATAGATAGAGCGAGGGCTCTCCATTACCTTGATGGTGGGAAGGACAAGGTCCATGGCTGCACACTGTCTTGGTGTCAGGCTACGGGCTTCCTCTCTGATCACATGGTCCTAGAGCGGAGAGAATAGAAAGAGATAGATTCATCAAAACATGTTTCCATAACATTCCTCTTGGAGAGGACACACACACACACACACACACACACACACACACACACACACACACACACACACACACACACACACACACACACACACACACACACACACACACAGAGATTACATTTCAGATGTCTGCATATGATAAGTTTGCTATGTACATTGTAATGGAAAACTGTTATTTAAATGTTAATTTGAGGTATTATCAACTGTAAAAATGATAGAGCATTGTGGGGAAATAGCTGTATTTCAAAATGGTACTGTAATTCCACCCAGAATACAGTACCATATCTTTGGAGCGCTAAAAACATTTTGACCACTAGTGGGTTCATGGTATAGTTGTTCCTTGCTTATTAACATATTTTAAGCGTACTGTAATACTGTAATAATAATTAATTTAGGAGCAGAGATACAGGGACTTCATTAAAAACAGTTCATCTGTGTTACAGACAGATTGGAAAGCAACCACGATTATGTAATATGATGAAGACTTGGCCAGTTTAGTCATGGGTTTATAGCATGAAGTGAAGTTGCATGACTAGGGTAGGAGTGGGCTGTTTTAGCAGAGATGACCTCAATCTGGATGTAATCACTATGAGAACTAACCAACTAACACAGATCTACTGCTCTGGAGGATGTACGTTGTGTACTGTGTGGGAGTCCAACTTTTGATAATCACAACAGTGTGTGTGCATGTGTGTGTTTACTGTAGCTGTGCTCTGACGGACTAGAGATTGCAAAAACCCAGAACTGCCTATTAAACTCTGTTTTTATCACTCACTCACTCACTCACTCACTCACGGTGTGCCCCAGACCTACCTTGAGTTTGGATAGCTGTCCCAGGTCCTTGGCAGCACTGAAAATCATCTGGGCTCCTTGCTGTGAGGAGAAAAGACAGACAGGGTTATATCCTATATATACACATTTGAAGCACTTTCATGCTGAATATAATGTGAAAGGAAACACAAAGGTGGTACAGTAAAGGATATTGTTTTTGATGTGTGTGTGTGTATTTCTAGGGGGTTTAGGGTTAAAGTTAGAATTAGTGTTAGAATTAAGTTTAGGGTTAGGGCTAAGGTTCGATTTTGAGGTAAAGGTTAGGGTTGTGGTTAGGGGTTAGGGAAAATATAATTTTGATCAGGACAGAATTGTGTCTCCCCACAAGGTTAGTTATACAAGACTGTGTGTGTGTGTGTGTGTGTTTGTGTGTGTGTGTGTGTTTGAGAACATCCCTTCTGGGTGTTGTCAGCCTTGTCAGTGTTGCCTGTTGGAAAAGCAGGTTTGCCTTTTCATTCTTCTATCCAGGCGTCACTAACATTTCCTGCATGACTGACACATAAAGAGAGAAGGAGACACCATCTTGTCCGAACTTTGTAAATATCCTCTATGGTGCATCTGTGTTTTGTAAATATTTGTGTGTGGGAGTGTGTCGGTGTGTGCACATTTACAGACTAGAGGATATTCCAGCCAGAGGTAGGCAACCTCGGTCATGGAATGTTGCAGATACTGGACTGTAGTGATTTTTCCGTTAGATCGTTTTTTGTTTCAGTCCTGGGAGACCAGATAGTAGGTAGAATTTAGCCCAGCTCTGATATTGGCCAATTATCTCATTTGGCTCCTGCTGGGGGCAAGTAAACACTTCAGTACCTGTAGCTCTCCAGAACCACAGCTACCTACTTCTGCTCCAGTGTAAGAGGTTCTCCCATCATGGTTAGAATAGTTTCATGACTTACAGTGGTCATTGAGAGGTGTGAGGACTATCTGTCTCTCTCTCTCTGTGTGTGTGTGTGTGTGCGTGTGCGTGTGCGTGTGCGTGCATATGTGTTTATATATATCATCTTACAGTCTGGCAATTGAGAGGCGGTAAGACTATCATTCTCTCAATGGTGTTGAATGTGTGTTTGGTGTGTGTGTGTGTTTGGTGTGTGTAACATAACATCTTACATTCTGGTCATTGAGAGGTGGTAAGACTATCATTCTCTCAATAGTGATGAGGACGATCTTCCACAGTTCCTTCAGGACTCGTTTCAACACCGTCTTCTCACAGATCTTTGCAAATAAAATCAAACTGCAAAGCAGAGCAGAGCAGAGACAGAGCAGAGCAGAGAGACAGAGCAGAGATAGACAGAGCAGAGAGAGACAGAGCAGAGAGACAGAGCAGAGAGAGACAGAGCAGAGAGAGACAGAGCAGAGAGACAGAGCAGAGAGAGACAGAGCAGAGAGAGACAGAGCAGAGCAGAGAGACAGAGCAGAGAGAGACAGAGCAGAGAGAGACAGAGCAGAGAGACAGAGCAGAGAGAGACAGAGCAGAGAGAGACAGAGCAGAGCAGAGACAGAGCAGAGCAGCGACAGAGCAGAGCAGAGAGACAGAGCAGAGAGAGACAGAGCAGAGAGAGACAGAGATAGAGACAGAGACAGAGATAGAGATAGAGATAGAGACAGAGATAGAGATAGAGATAGAGACAAAGATAGATACAGAGACAGAGCAGAACCAACAGTCTAAGTCAGATGTAAAACCACAGCAGAAACACAATCATTAGACTTTCAAATCAACATTTTTGAGATGTTTTGAGACCTCTATAGTAGTCTAATGTCAAGATTAAACCCCATCCCACGACATCTGTTGTGTAGATCCAGCTACATGCCTCCAGCCCAAAGATAAAAATAGAGTAAACCAGGAAAAACAGGGAATTAGACCGTGCTTATCTTTGCAATGTATTTGTGATGAAGGCGTATAGCTGGATTTACACAACGGATGTCGTGGGATGTGTTTTCATCTAGAAATTAGATTACTTTAGAGGTCTGAAAACATTTGACAAACTTTCATTTATGAATGAAATGTCCCTTTAACAAAGTTACAGACGTCACAAGCCACATACGTCACAGGGCCTATAGGAAGACAACAGGATCAAACACAATCAAGGGTGAAGTTCAAAAAGCCATGATATGTGGAATAAATGCATCAGCTTCACGTGATAATCTCAGTGAACGGAAAACCTTGGTTCAGGATTTCGTTTAGCATATTATTAAGAGGATTCTACTGTAATACCCCATTGGCCTCGATGTTGCCGTGAGTGTCTGAGAGAGAATCACACAGCTTATGCGATGGATGTCAGAGTAGAGAAGATAGCCTACAAGATAATGTTGGAATACATACAGCTTCCTGTTGAATACTGGATTGAATATCAATATGGATGTTGCCACTCTGAAGTAGAGAAACACCTACAACAATAACGAACACACAAAGGCACGCACGCACTCACACACACCTAAATATGCTGAGAAACACAAGCCCTAACTATATACAGAGACACAAATGACACACGCAGATGCACGTACACACATAAAAACAAATACATGTTTTTCATTGCACGTGTGTGTGTGTGTCAGTTTGTGTGTTTGTGATTTTTGTGTATGTTCTCCTCTACCGCAGGGGGAGTAGTAACATCAGTATTGATATTGAATCCAGTGTATCCATAACATCTCCTGACTCATTATTATGCGGAAAAGAGCCCTATCATCTTGCCTTTCCACAGCATGGACCTACTCTAGACCTACTCTAGACCTACTATGACTGGGATAATCAACTAGACTCTTGAATTGATGGTCAGGGGGCCGGAACAATATTACAAATCATTTGTAGAGAAGCCAAAACAGATACAATATTTAACTAAAACATAATAATATCAAACCTTGCTTACATTTGTATACAATCACATATACAGCTAACTGCCAAAATAATGGAAACACTTGAATAAATTAGGGATACAAAGTATATTGAAAGCAGGTGCTTCCACACAGGTGTGGTTCCTGAGTTAATTAAACAATTAACTTACAATCATACTTATGGTCATGTATAAAATGATTGGCTGGCCATTATTTTGGTTACCATGGCTTTGCCCCCAAAATATGACAATGACCCCATTCAAAGGACAAAAGTGGTCACTGAATGGTTTGGTGAGCATGAAAACGATGTAAACCGTATGCCATGGCTTTCTCAGTCACCAGATCTCAACACAATTGAACACTTATGAGAGATTCTGGAGCGGCACCTGAGACAGCGTTATCCATCACCATCAACAAAACACCAAATTATGGAATTTGTTGTGGGAGAATGGTATCGTATTCCTCCGATAGAGTTCTAGACACTATGAATCTGTGCAAGGTGCATTGAAGTTGTTCTGGCTCGTGGTGGCCCAACACCCTGTTAAGACACTTTATGAATCTATGCAAGGTGCATTGAAGTTGTTCTGGCTCGTGGTGACCCAACACCCTGTTAAGACACTTTATGAATCTATGCAAGGTGCATTGAAGTTGTTCTGGCTCGTGGTGGCCCAACACCCTGTTAAGACACTTTATGAATCTGTGCAAGGTGCATTGAAGTTGTTCTGGCTCGTGGTGACCCAACACCCTGTTAAGACACTTTATGTTTGTGTTTCCTTTATTTTGGCAGTTACCTATTATGTGAGGGAATACTTTGGAAAATATTTCCACAATTATTAAAATTAATGTTATTATTATTATTTTGCTCAGAAAATTGAGGGGCCAATAGGCCGACAGTTGGGGAACCCTGTAGTAGGCTAGTTGGTTACCTAACCCAAGGCTCTAACTAGAGGGCTGCAGAGATCAGAGATCGGGTCCTGACAGAGATTACTGCTGGGCGGTGGACATTTTTTATGCTGCGGCTGGGAGCGGGCGGCCAGATCAGACAATTTTGGGGTTCAAATGTTTTTGTTGTTGTCACGTTCTGACCTGTATTTCCTTTGTTTTGTATTTATTTAGTATGGTCAGGGCGTGAGTTGGGTGGGCAGTCTATGTTTGTTTTTCTATGTTTTGGGTTATTTCTATGTTTCAGCCTAGTATGGTTCTCAATCAGAGGCAGGTGTCATTAGTTGTCTCTGATTGAGAATCATACTTAGGTAGCCAGGGTTTCACTGTGTGTTTGTGTGTGATTGTTCCTGTCTCTGTGTTTTGCACCAGACAGGGCTGTTTTTGGTTTTCCACGTTTATTGTTTTGTAGTGTTCGTGTTTATCTTTGTTTATTAAACATGAATCAATATAATCACGCTGCGTTTTGGTCCGCCTCTACTTCACCCCAGGAAAACCCTTACAGTTGTCCCCAGATTATTTGGAAACAGTTGTCTTTCTGTTTTCTATGCTTTATTAGCCTACTGTATTTAAAGAACATCTCTGTTGCATTATTCACACACTCAGAATACGCTGCATCAAGTTAAGTAGCCTCCCTCTCCTCTTCTAGTTGGGCGTGCAAGATCAAGTGTGCACCCCCTGATCAATCACAATTAATAAACTATTTATATATATATATATATATTTTACCATCACTGTTAGTGCACCAACAAATTAGTGATATATATAATAATGATATATGTAATAATTTTTTATAATAATACCCCCCCCCCCCCCCCTACACACACACACACAAACATCCCCCCCGACTTCCTTTGTTATTTTTGTGCATATTGATATTGCTTATAGGTTGAAATATTGCTGTGACCATGGCTACTGTATGTGATCTGCGTCCTCACATAGGCCTGTGCCTGAAATAACATTCCAGTACTGCAGTTGTGTTCCGGACCAGTTATTGCTCTGGCAGGTGAGAGTCAGACATAAAGCCAGCGGATGTGGGCGGGTGCGATATGAAAATCAAGATGAATACATCAGTCCCATGCAGACCTCTAGCTCCAACCTCTAGGCTAACTGATTAATTAACCCAAAGCTCCAACCTCTAGGCTAACTGGTTAACTGACCCAAAGCTCCAACCCCTAGGCTAACTGATTAATTAACCCAAAGCTCCAACCCCTAGGCTAACTGGTTAACTAACCCAAAGCTCCAACCTCTAGGCTAACTGGTTAACTGACCCAAAGCTCCAACCTCGAGACTAACTGGTTAACTTAACCCAAAGCTCCAAACTCTAGACTAACCGGTTAACCAAAGTGAAAACCTCTGGGTTAACCAGTTAACTACCCCAAAGCTCCAACCTCTAGGATATCTGGTTAGGTAACCCAAAACTCCTCTAGGAAAGCAGGTTAACTAACTCAAAGCTCCACTAGGATAACTGGTTAACTAACTTAAAGCTCCTCTAGGTTAACTGGTTAACTAACTCAAAGCTCCTCTAGGTTACCTGGTTAACTAACTCAACGCTCCTTTAGGTTGACTGGTTAACTAACTCAAAGCTCCAACTACTAGGATAACTGGATAACTAACTCAAAGCTCCAACCTCTAGGATAACTGGTTAACTAACTCAAAGCTCCTCTAGGTTACCTGGTTAACTAACTCAACGCTCCTTTAGGTTAACTGGTTAACTAACTCAAAGCTCCAACTACTAGGATAACTGGATAACTAACTCAAAGCTCCAACCTCTAGGATAACTGGTTAACTAACTAAAAGCTCTAACCTCTAGGATATCTGGTTAACTAAATCAAAGCTCCTCTAGGTTAACTGGTTAACTTACTCAAAGATCCAACCTCTAGGATAACTGGTTAACTACCTCAAAGCTCCAACCTCTAGGATAACTGGTTAACTAACTCAAAGCTCCAACCTCTAGGATAACTGGTTAACTAACTAAAAGCTCCAACCTCTAGGATAACTGGTTATCTAACTCAAAGCTCCAACTACTAGGATAACTGGTTAACTAACTCAAAGCTCCAACCTCTAGGATAATTGGTTAACTAACTAAAAGCTCCAACCTCTAGGATAACTGGTTATCTAACTCAAAGCTCCAACTACTAGGATATCTGGTTAACTAACTCAAATCTCCTCTTGGATAACTGGTTAACTAACTCAAAGCTCCTCTAGGATAACTGATTAACTAACTCAAAGCTCCTCTAGGATAACTTCTTAACTTACTCAAAGCTCCAACCTCTAGGATAACTGGTTAACTAACTCAAATCTCCTCTATGATAACTGGTTAACTAACTCAAAGCTCCTCTCAGATAACTGGTTAACTTACTCAAAGCTCCAACCTCCAGGCTAACTGTTTAACTAACTAAAAGCGCCTCTCTGATAACTGGTTAACTAACTCAAAGCTCCTCTAGGATAACTGGTTAACTAACTCAAAGCTCCTCAGGGATAACTGGTTAACTTACTCAAAGCTCCTCTAGGATAACTGGTTAACTAACTCAAAGCTCCTCAGGGATAACTGGTTAACTAACTCAAAGCTCCTCTAGGATAACTGGTTAACTAACTCAAAGCTCCAACCTCTAGGATAACTGGTTAACTAACTCAAAGCTCCTCTAGGTTAACTGGTTAACTAACTCAAAGCTCCAGATCTAGGACAACTGTTTAACTAACTCAAAGCTCCAACCTCTAGGATAACTGGTTAACTTACTCAAAGCTCCAACCTCTAGGATAACTGGTTAACTAACTCAAAGCTCCTCTAGGTTAACTGGTAACTAACTCAAAGCTCCAGATCTAGGATAACTGTTTATGTGACAGGTTAAAGGAAATATTCATAGCCTGTTATACATTAAAAAGTATTAGTAAGTTTATAGTATGTGAGGATCTTAGAACATCTAAGGTTAAAAAGATGCATTCAGTATTAGTTGATAGAGATTGATAACATTCATATAATTGTGTTAAAGTTCAAATCTGTCAAAGGGTACGAATTGTGAGAGTAATGTGTAAACGTTATATTGATTACTTTATTTTGTGGTGCCTAAAAATGTTCATCTGTGATCTACGAAATGCTCTTAATCTATGAGCTGGAGATCGATTGCTCTGGTCTCCACCCATATTCCTGGGGAAAATCGTGGTCTTTTCTCATTACACTACGTTGAATTGAGAATACAACACCATATCACACTCGTGATTATTTCTCCCCTGTTTTCAGGGGCGTAACATTTAACTAACTCAAAGCTCCAACCTCTAGGATAACTGGTTAACTTACTCAAAGCTCCAACCTCTAGGATAACTGGTTAACTTACTCAAAGCTCCAACCTCTAGGATAACTGGTTAACTAACTCAAAGCTCCTCTAGGTTAACTGGTTAACTAACTCAGAGCTCCTCGAGGATAACTGGTTAACTAACTCAAAGCTCCAACCTCTAGAATAACTGGTTGACTAACTCAAAGCTCCTCTAGGATAACGGTCACATGCATTCAGACACCTACTGAGTCTTACAATATGAATCCTCAGTGAAAACAAACACTTACTTTTTATCCAGGAGTTGCATGAGGGTTTACTAACCTCTCAACTAACGGTTATTAACCCAACCCTCTCACTTCTTGGCTAACTGGTTACCTCAATGTTAACTCAATGGTGTAAACAGAAACCTACTATTTATCCAGGAGATACATGGATACGCTACTGGATACTAACCTGTAAACCAGCTGATAATTTGCCTATAGGGACCTACTTTTTATCCAGGAGATACATGGATACGCTACTGGATACTAACCTGTAAACCAGCTGATAATTTGCCTATATGGACCTACTTTTTATCCAGGAGGTCCATGAGTGGTCTGAGGACAGTCTCAGCATCCATGGCAGCGTTGCTCTTCCCTGCAGCACTCCCCTTCATCTGGACTAATTCCTGGTTCATCTGCTTTACACAGTCCTCAATCACCGGTTTGAAACTGGACAGGGAAATAACACAGGGTTAGCACAGATACACACAGACCACAGATACACACAGACCACAGATACACACAGACCACAGATACACACAGACCACAGATACACACAGACCACAGATACACACAGACCACAGATACACACAGACCACAGATATACACAGACCACAGATACACACAGACCACAGATACACACAGACCACAGATACACACAGACCACAGATATAAACAGACCACAGATACACACAGACCACAGATATAAACAGACCACAGATACACACAGACCACAGATATAAACAGACCACAGATACACACAGACCACAGAGATACACACAGACCACACATACACACAGACCACAGATACACACAGACCACAGAGATACACACAGACCACAGACACACACAGATCACAGACACACACAGACCACAAACACACACAGACCACAGATACACACAGACCACAGATACACACAGACCACAGACACACACAGACCACAGATACACATGAACACAGACACACTCACGCACACAGAACCACCCCCCACACACACACCTGGAGCCGAAGACTGCACTGAGCTCATCCAGCACGGTGTTGAGTTTGTTCTGCAGTTCCTTCAGTAGTTCACTGGCCTCAGCATCCAGCTGCAACAGTAACAGGCAAGGAGATGCCCATCATTAGCTGCTACATCAATACAGCATTATATCAATATCACTAAACATCTCCAACATATCACCAACACTATACATCTCTACTACATAACTAACACTATACATCTCCAACATATCACCAACACTATATATCTCCACTATATCGCTAACACTATACATCTCCATTATATCACCAACACTATACATCTCCATTATATCACCAACACTGTACATCTCCAACATATCACTAACACTATACATCTCCAACATATCACTAACACTATACATCTCCAACATATCACCAACACTATACATCTCTACTATATCACTAACACTATACATCTCCATTATATCACTAACACTATACATCTCTACTATATCACTAACACTATACATCTCCAACATATCACTAACACTATACATCTCCAACATATCACTAACACTATACATCTCCAACATATCACTAACACTATACATCTCCACTATATCACCAAAACTATACATCTTTACTATATCACTAACACTATACATCTCCACTATATCACCAACACTATACATCTCTACTATATCACTAACACCATACATCTTTACTATATCACTAACACTATACATCTCCACTATATCACCAACACAATTCATCACTACTATATCACTAACACTATACATCTCCACTATATCACTAACACTATACATCTCCAATTTATCACGAACACTATACATCTCTACTATATCACTAACACTATACATCTCCACTATATCACCAACACTATACATCTCTACTATATCACCAACACTATACATCTCTACTATATCACTAAAACTATACATCTCTACTATATCACCAACACTATACATCTCTACTATATCACTAACACTATACATCTTTACTATATCACTAACACTATACATCTCCACTATATCACCAACACTATACATCTCTACTATATCACCAACACTATACATCTTCTCTATATCACTAACAATATACATCCCCATTATATCACTAACACTATACATCTCCACTATATCACTAACACTATACATCTCCACTATATCACTAACACTATACATCTCTACTATATCACTAACACTATACATCTTTACTATATCACTAACACTATACATCTCCACTATATCACCAACACTATACATCTCTACTATATCACCAACACTATACATCTTCTCTATATCACTAACAATATACATCTCCATTATATCACTAACACTATACATCTCCAATATATCACTAACACTATACATCTCCACTATATCACTAACACTATACATCTCTACTCTATCACTAACACTATACATCTCCATTATATCACTAACACTATACATCTCCACTATTTCACCAACACTATACATCTCTACTATATCACCAACACTATACATCTCTACTATATCACTAACACTATACATCTCTAATATATCACTAACACTATACATCTCTACTATATCACTAACACTATACATCTCCATTATATCACTAACACTATACATCTCCACTATATCACCAAAACTATACATCTTTACTATATCACTAACACTATACATCTCTACTATATCACTAACACCATACATCTTTACTATATCACTAACACTATACATCTCCACTATATCACCAACACAATTCATCACTACTATATCACTAACACTATACATCTCCACTATATCACTAACACTATACATCTCCAATTTATCACGAACACTATACATCTCTACTATATCACTAACACTATACATCTCCACTATATCACTAACACTATACATCTCCACTATATCACCAACACTATACATCTCTACTATATCACTAACACTATACATCTCCACTATATCACCTACACTATACATCTCTACTATATCACTAACACTATACATCTCCACTATATCACTAACAATATACATCTCCTCTATATCACTAACACTATACATCTCCAATATATCACTAACACTATACATCTCCACTATATCACCAACCCTATACATCTCTACTATATCACTAACACTATACATCTCCTCTATATCAGTAACACTATACATCTCCAATATATCACCAACACTATACATCTCTACTATATCACCAACACTATACATCTTCTCTATATCACTAACTATATACATCTCCATTATATCACTAACACTATACATCTCCACTATATCACTAAAACTATACATCTCCACTATATCACCAACACTATACATCTCTACTATATCACCAACACTATACATCTTCTCTATATCACTAACAATATACATCTCCATTATATCACTAACACTATACATCTCCACTATATCACTAACACTATACATCTCCACTATATCACCAACACTATACATCTCTACTATATCACCAACACTATACATCTTCTCTATATCACTAACAATATACATCTCCATTATATCACTAACACTATACATCTCCACTATATCACTAACACTATACATCTCCACTATATCACTAACACTATACATCTCCATTATATCACTAACACTATACATCTCTAATATATCACTAACACTATACATCTCTACTATATCACTAACACTATACATCTCCAATTTATCACGAACACTATACATCTCTACTATATCACTAACACTATACATCTCCACTATATCACTAACACTATACATCTCCTCTATATCACTAACACTATACATCTCCAATATATCACTAACACTATACATCTCCACTACATCACTAACACTATACATCTCCTTTATATCACTAACACTATACATCTCCAATATATCACTAACACTATACATCTCTACTCTATCACTAACACTATAGATCTCCATTGTATCACTAACACTATACATCTCTAATATATCACTAACACTATACATCTCTACTATATCACTAACACTATACATCTCCAATTTATCACGAACACTATACATCTCTACTATATCACTAACACTATACATCTCCACTATATCACTAACACCATACATCTTTACTATATCACTAACACTATACATCTCCACTATAACACCAACACAATTCATCACTACTATATCACTAACACTATACATCTCCACTATATCACTAACACTATACATCTCCAATTTATCACGAACACTATACATCTCTACTATATCACTAACACTATACATCTCCACTATATCACCAACACTATACATCTCTACTATATCACCAACACTATACATCTCTACTATATCACTAAAACTATACATCTCTACTATATCACCAACACTATACATCTCCACTATATCACTAACACTATACATCTCCAATATATCACTAACACTATACATCTCTACTATATCACTAACACTACACATCTTTACTATATCACTAACACTATACATCTCCACTATATCACCAACACTATACATCTTCTCTATATCACTAACAATATACATCTCCATTATATCACTAACACTATACATCTCCAATATATCACTAACACTATACATCTCCACTATATCACTAACACTATACATCTCTACTCTATCACTAACACTATACATCTCCATTATATCACTAACACTATACATCTCTAATATATCACTAACACTATACATCTCTACTATATCACCAACACTATACATCTCCATTATATCACTAACACTATACATCTCCACTATTTCACCAACACTACACATCTCTACTATATCACCAACACTATACATCTCTACTATATCACTAACACTATACATCTCTAATATATCACTAACACTATACATCTCTACTCTATCACTAACACTATACATCTCCATTATATCACTAACACTATACATCTCCACTATATCACCAAAACTATACATCTTTACTATATCACTAACACTATACATCTCTACTATATCACTAACACCATACATCTTTACTATATCACTAACACTATACATCTCCACTATATCACCAACACAATTCATCACTACTATATCACTAACACTATACATCTCCACTATATCACTAACACTATACATCTCCAATTTATCACGAACACTATACATCTCTACTATATCACTAACACTATACATCTCCACTATATCACTAACACTATACATCTCCACTATATCACCAACACTATACATCTCTACTATATCACTAACACTATACATCTCCACTATATCACCTACACTATACATCTCTACTATATCACTAACACTATACATCTCCACTATATCACTAACACTATACATCTCCTCTATATCACTAACACTATACATCTCCAATATATCACTAACACTATACATCTCCACTACATCACTAACACTATACATCTCCTTTATATCACTAACACTATACATCTCCAATATATCACTAACACTATACATCTCCACTATATCACCAACCCTATACATCTCTACTATATCACTAACACTATACATCTCCTCTATATCAGTAACACTATACATCTCCAATATATCACCAACACTATACATCTCTACTATATCACCAACACTATACATCTTCTCTATATCACTAACTATATACATCTCCATTATATCACTAACACTATACATCTCCACTATATCACTAAAACTATACATCTCCACTATATCACCAACACTATACATCTCTACTATATCACCAACACTATACATCTTCTCTATATCACTAACAATATACATCTCCATTATATCACTAACACTATACATCTCCACTATATCACTAACACTATACATCTCCACTATATCACCAACACTATACATCTCTACTATATCACCAACACTATACATCTTCTCTATATCACTAACAATATACATCTCCATTATATCACTAACACTATACATCTCCACTATATCACTAACACTATACATCTCCACTATATCACTAACACTATACATCTCTACTCTATCACTAACACTATACATCTCCATTATATCACTAACACTATACATCTCTAATATATCACTAACACTATACATCTCTACTATATCACTAACACTATACATCTCCAATTTATCACGAACACTATACATCTCTACTATATCACTAACACTATACATCTCCACTATATCACTAACACTATACATCTCCTCTATATCACTAACACTATACATCTCCAATATATCACTAACACTATACATCTCCACTACATCACTAACACTATACATCTCCTTTATATCACTAACACTATACATCTCCAATATATCACTAACACTATACATCTCTACTCTATCACTAACACTATACATCTCCATTGTATCACTAACACTATACATCTCTAATATATCACTAACACTATACATCTCTACTATATCACTAACACTATACATCTCCAATTTATCACGAACACTATACATCTCTACTATATCACTAACACTATACATCTCCACTATATCACTAACACTATACATCTCCTCTATATCACTAACACTATACATCTCCAATATATCACTAACACTATACATCTCCAATATATCACTAACACTATACATCTCCACTATATCACCAACCCTATACATCTCTACTATATCACTAACACTATACATCTCCTCTATATCAGTAACACTATACATCTCCAATATATCACCAACACTATACATCTCTACTATATCACCAACACTATACATCTTCTCTATATCACTAACTATATACATCTCCATTATATCACTAACACTATACATCTCCACTATATCACTAAAACTATACATCTCCACTATATCACCAACACTATACATCTCTACTATATCACCAACACTATACATCTTCTCTATATCACTAACAATATACATCTCCATTATATCACTAACACTATACATCTCCACTATATCACTAACACTATACATCTCCACTATATCACCAACACTATACATCTCTACTATATCACCAACACTATACATCTTCTCTATATCACTAACAATATACATCTCCATTATATCACTAACACTATACATCTCCACTATATCACTAACACTATACATCTCCACTATATCACTAACACTATACATCTCTACTCTATCACTAACACTATACATCTCCATTATATCACTAACACTATACATCTCTAATATATCACTAACACTATACATCTCTACTATATCACTAACACTATACATCTCCAATTTATCACGAACACTATACATCTCTACTATATCACTAACACTATACATCTCCACTATATCACTAACACTATACATCTCCTCTATATCACTAACACTATACATCTCCAATATATCACTAACACTATACATCTCCACTACATCACTAACACTATACATCTCCTTTATATCACTAACACTATACATCTCCAATATATCACTAACACTATACATCTCTACTCTATCACTAACACTATACATCTCCATTGTATCACTAACACTATACATCTCTAATATATCACTAACACTATACATCTCTACTATATCACTAACACTATACATCTCCAATTTATCACGAACACTATACATCTCTACTATATCACTAACACTATACATCTCCACTATATCACTAACACTATACATCTCCTCTATATCACTAACACTATACATCTCCAATATATCACTAACACTATACATCTCCACTACATCACTAACACTATACATCTCCACTATATCACTAACACTATACATCTACACTATATCACTAACACTATACATCTCCAATATATCACTAACACTATACATCTCCACTATATCACCAACCCTATACATCTCTACTATATCACTAACACCATACATCTTTACTATATCACTAACACTATACATCTCTACTATATCACTAACACTATACATCTCCACTATATCACTAACACTATACATCTCTTCTATATCAGTAACACTATAAATCTCCAATATATCACTAACACTATACATCTCTACTATATCACTAACACTATACATCTCCACTATATCACTAACACTATACATCTCTTCTATATCAGTAACACTATAAATCTCCAATATATCACCAACACTATACATCTCCACTATATCACTAACACTATACATCTCCAATTTATCACGAACACTATACATCTCTACTATATCACTAACACTATACATCTCTTCTATATCAGTAACACTATAAATCTCCAATATATCACGAACACTATACATCTCCACTATATCACTAACACTATACATCTCCAATTTATCACGAACACTATACATCTCTACTATATCACTAACACTATACATCTCCACTATATCACTAACACTATACATCTCCTCTATATCACTAACACTATACATCTCTACTATATCACTAACACTATACATCTCTACTATATCACTAACACTATACATCTCCACTACATCACTAACACTATACATCTCCTTTATATCACTAACACTATACATCTCCACTATATCACCAACCCTATACATCTCTACTATATCACTAACACCATACATCTTTACTATATCACTAACACTATACATCTCTACTATATCACTAACACTATACATCTCCACTATATCACTAACACTATACATCTCTTCTATATCAGTAACACTATACATCTCTACTATATCACTAACACTATACATATCCATTATATCACTAACACTATACATCTCCACTATATCACCAACACTATACATCTCTACTATATCACCAACACTTTACATCTCTACTATATCACTAACACTATACATCTCTAATATATCACTAACACTATACATCTCTACTATATCACTAACACTATACATCTCTACTATATCACCAACCCTATACATCTCCACTATATCACCAAAACTATACATCTTTACTATATCACTAACACTATACATCTCTAATATATCACTAACACTATACATCTCTACTATATCACTAACACTATACATCTCTACTATATCACCAACCCTATACATCTCCACTATATCACCAAAACTATACATCTTTACTATATCACTAACACTATACATCTCCACTATATCACCAACACTATACATCTCTACTATATCACTAACACCATACATCTTTACTATATCACTAACACTATACATCTCCACTATTTCACCAACACAATTCATCTCTACTATATCACTAACACTATACATCTCCACTATATCACTAACACTATACATCTCCACTATATCACCAACACTATACATCTCTACTATATAACTAACACTATACATCTCCACTATATCACCAACACTATACATCTCTACTATATCACTAACACCATACATCTTTACTTTATCACTAACACTATACATCTCCACTATATCACCAACACAATTCATCACTACTATATCACTAACACTATACATCTCCATTATATCACTAACACTATACATCTCCACTATATCACCAACACTATACATCTCTACTATATCACCAACACTATACATCTCTACTGTATCACTAACACTATACATCTCTAATATATCACTAACACTATACATCTCTACTATATCACTAACACTATACATCTCTACTATATCACTAACAATATACATCTCCACTATATTACGAACACTATACATCTCTACTATATCACTAACACTATACACCTCCATATCTCTGCATCACTATGGGCCTTATATTCTGCACACAAAAACGTTGTCTGAAATGGGACCCTATTCTCTATATAGTGCACTACTTTTGACCAGAGCCCTATGGACCCTTGTCACCCAATTCTCTGTATTGTGCACTACTTTTGACCATAGTCCTATGCGATGAATGGTCAAAAGTTAAAAGGTATTGCACTATATAGAGAATAGAGTGACAAGGGTCCATATGGCTCTGGTAAAAAGTAGTGCACTGTAAAGAATAGGGTGCTATATCACTACATTACTACGGGCGGAATTCTGGCATTTAACTTGATCTCATGTTGAGAATCATTGACATCAATGAATGATTTACACCAGGGTCTGAGTTATTCTCACCTCAACCCTGAACATGGCCCTGTGCCAACGCATCATTACTTCACTCCATCAATATGTTAGTGTCCCAAATGGCACCCTATTCCCAATATAGTGCACTCATTTTGTCTAGGGACCATAGGGCTCCGATCAAAAGTGGTCCACTATAAAGGGAATAGGGTGCCATTTGAGATGCAGACTATGTCAGCCTCTCTGGCATGAAGGGGGGCAGAGTTCAGACTGGATGAGACTGGGAGGGATGGGTGGATAGGATGGGGGTGAGAGTATGGGTGTGCCATGGAGGGGGACAGAGTTCAGCCTGGATGAGACAGGGAGGGATGGGTGGACAGGATGGGGGTGAGAGTATGGGTGTGCCATGGAGGGGGACAGAGTTCAGCCTGGATGAGACAGGGAGGGATGGGTGGACAGGATGGGGGTGAGAGTATGGGTGTGCCATGGAGGGGGACAGAGTTCAGCCTGGATGAGACAGGGAGGGATGGGTGGACAGGATGGGGGTGAGGGTATGGGTGTGCCATGCCATGGAGGGGGGCAACAGCCACTTTAAGGAAGTGTCCCAAATATCAACAGTAGCGAAGCACATGTTGTGTCTGGCTCACAGTCCCCACATTACTGGATGCCTCTGAAGTACCATGTCAGGAGGAGAGGACATTGGGTGCATCCTAAATGTTCCCAATGTAGTGCACTATGGGCCCTGGTTAAAAGTAGTGCACTAATGTCTGTAGGGAATCGGGTGTAATTTGGGATATAACATCTATAGGGCCTGTCTGTGTATTCCAGGGTGTACTGAAAAGAGAACAGAGGGGCAGACAGCGTCATTTAGAATGACTAAAGACTTTCTGACTGGCCTGCTCTGACTGGCCTGCTCCTTGATGCGTTTAAGTCTACTCTATCGATCCTACAATTCACCAGTTACACGAATACCACCAAAGGTGGCTCCCCTTCCTGTTCGGGTGGCGCTCGGAGGTCGTCGTCGCCGGTCTACTAGCTGCCACCGATCCCTTTTTCCTTTTCGTTTGTTTTTGTCTAATTGTTTTCACCTGTTCCTTGTTGGGGTTTTGGGACAGGTGTTATTTAAGTTTGTTTAGCCCGCTGGTGTTTGTGCGAGCTTGTGGTTATTTTATGTGAGTGGTGTTAGTGTACTTTTGGGTTTTCGCTGTCCGGTATTTTGGTAACAGTAGGTTTGGATTTTCGCTGTCCGGTATTTTGGTAACAGTGGGTTGGGGTTTTCGCTGTCTGGTATTTTGGTAACAGTGGGTTTGGGTTTTCGCTGTCCGGTATTTTGGTAACAGTGGGTTTGGGTTTTCGCTGTCCAGTATCTTGGTAACAGTGGGTTTTCATTGTCCGGTATTTTGGTAACAGTGTGTTTGGGTTTTCGCTGTCCGGTATTTTGGTAACAGTGGGTTTGGGTTTTCGCTGTCCGGTATTTTGGTAACAGTGGGTTTGGGTTTTCGCTGTCCTGTATTTTGATAACAGTGGGTTTGGGTTTTCGCTGTCCGGTATTTTGGTAACAGTGGGTTTGGGTTTTCGCTGTCCGGTATCTTGGTAACAGTGGGATTGGGTTTTCGCTGTCCGATATCTTGGTAACAGTGGGATTGGGTTTTCGCTGTCCGGTATCTTGGTAACAGTGGGATTGGGTTTTCGCTGTCCGGTATTTTGGTAACAGTGGGTTTGGGTTTTCGCTGTCCGGTATCTTGGTAACAGTGGGTTTTCACTGTCCGGTATTTTGGTAACAGTGGGTTTGGGTTTTCGCTGTCCGGTATCTTGGTAACAGTGGGTTTTCACTGTCCGGTATTTTGGTAACAGTGTGTTTGGGTTTTCGCTGTCCGGTATCTTGGTAACAGTGGGTTTGGGTTTTCGCTGTCCGGTATTTTGGTAACAGTGGGTTTTCGCTGTCCGGTATTTTGGTAACAGTGGGTTTGGGTTTTCGCTGTCCGGTATCTTGGTAATATTGGGATTGGGTTTTCGCTGTCCGGTATCTTGGTAACAGTGGGATTGGGTTTTCGCTGTCCGGTATCTTGGTAACAGTGGGATTGGGTTTTCGCTGTCCGGTATTTTGGTAACAGTGGGTTTGGGTTTTCGCTGTCCGGTATCTTGGTAACAGTGGGAATGGGTTTTCGCTGTCCGGTATCTTGGTAACAGTGGGTTTTCACTGTCCGGTATTTTGGTAACAGTGTGTTTGGGTTTTCGCTGTCCGGTATCTTGGTAACAGTGGGTTTGGGTTTTCGCTGTCCGGTATTTTGGTAACAGTGGGTTTTCGCTGTCCGGTATTTTGGTAACAGTGGGTTTGGGTTTTCGCTGTCCGGTATCTTGGTAATAGTGGGATTGGGTTTTCGCTGTCCGGTATCTTGGTAACAGTGGGATTGGGTTTTCGCTGTCCGGTATCTTGGTAACAGTGGGATTGGGTTTTCGCTGTCCGGTATTTTGGTAACAGTGGGTTTGGGTTTTCGCTGTCCGGTATCTTGGTAACAGTGGGAATGGGTTTTCGCTGTCCGGTATCTTGGTAACAGTGGGATTGGGTTTTCGCTGTCCGGTATCTTGGTAACAGTGGGATTGGGTTTTCGCTGTCTGGTATCTTGGTAACAGTGGGTTTGGGTTTTCGCTGTCCGGTATCTTGGTAACAGTGGGATTGGGTTTTCGCTGTCCGGTATCTTGGTAACAGTGGGATTGGGTTTTCGCTGTCCGGTATCTTGGTAACAGTGGGTTTGGGTTTTCGCTGTCCGGTATCTTGGTAACAGTGGGAATGGGTTTTCGCTGTCCGGTATCTTGGTAACAGTGGGATTGGGTTTTCGCTGTCCGGTATCTTGGTAACAGTGGGATTGGGTTTTCGCTGTCTGGTATCTTGGTAACAGTGGGATTGGGTTTTCGCTGTCCGGTATCTTGGTAACAGTGGGATTGGGTTTTCGCTGTCCGGTATCTTGGTAACAGTTGGTTTGGGTTTTGTTGCGCCTGTGTTTTGGGCTTCACCCATGTTTGTCCCTGTTACTGTGCTTGAGGACATTAAGGCGTTTTTTTGCCGTCTACCTTCTGCTCTCTGCGTCTGACTCTACACCCATCACTATCCCGACGTGACAGTTACATTGCCACTTATTCTGCAAACATAAGTGTGTGTGTGTGTGTGTGTGTGTGTGTGTGTGTGTGTGTGTGTGTGTGTGTGTGTGTGTGTGTGTGTGTGTGTGTGTTGTTTGTGTTTTGTGTATCGATGCTGTGTGTATAGTGGAGAGTGATAGCTGTTTCAGGCCTGGTCCCTGAGATATATGTGTGATGGGGCTAGCTGCTCCATGTGCATGACAGGTCATCACATTAAATCAAATCAAATGTTATTAGTCTAATGTGCCGAATACAACAAGTCTAGACCTTACAGTGAAATGCTTACTTACGAGCCCCTAACCAATAATGCAGTAAAAAAAAAATATATATATATATATATAAGAATAATATGGCCTGGGTAGCCATTTGACTAGATGTTCAGGAGTCTTATGGCTTGGGGGTAGAAGCTGTTTAGAAGCCTCTTGCTGTGCGGTAGCAGAGAAAACAGCCTATGACTAGGGTGGCTGGAGTCTTTGACAATTTCTAGGGCCTTCCTCTGACACTGCCTGGTATAGAGGTCCTGGATGGCAGGAAGCTTGTCCCCAGTGATGTCCTGGGCCGTACACACTACCCTTTGTAGTGCCTTGCAGTTGGAGTCCGAGCAGTTGCCATACCAGGCAGTGATGCAACCAGTGTCAGGTGTAGTACAATGGTGCAGCTGTAGAACCTTTTGAGGATCTGAGGACCCATGCCATATCTTTTCAGTCTCCTGAGGGGAATAGGTTTTGTCATGCCCTCTTCACGACTGTCTTGGTGTGCTTGGACCATGTTAGTTTGTTGGTGATATGGACACCAAGGAACTTGAAGCTTTCAACCTGCTCCACTACAGCCCTGTTGATGAGAATGGGGGCATGCTCGGCCCTCTTTTTCTTGTAGTCCACAATCATCTCCTTTGTCTTGATCACGTTGAGGGAGAGGTTGTTGTCCTGGCACAACATGGCCAGGTCTCTGACCTCCTCCCTATAGGCTGTCTCGTCCTTTTTCGGTGATCAGACTTACCACTGTTGTGTCATCGGCAAACTTAATGATGGTATTGGAGTCGTGCCTGGCCTTGCAGTCATAAGTGAACAGGGAGTACAGGAGGGGACTGAACACGCACCCCTGGGGGGCCCCTGTGTTGAAGATCAGCATGGCGGATGTGTTGTTACCTACCCTTACCACCTGGGGGCGGCCCGTCAGGAAGTACAGGATCCAGTTGCAGAGGGAGGTGTTTAATCCCAGGGTCCTTAGTTTATTGATGAGCTTTGAGGGCACTATGGTGTTGAACGCTGAGCTGTAGTCAATGAACAGCATTCTCACATAGGTGTTCCTTTTGTCCAGGTGGGAAAGGGCAATGTGGAGTGCAATAGAAATTGCATCATCTGTGGATCTGTTAGGGTGGTATGCAATTTGGAGTGGGTCTAGGATTTCTGGGATAATGGTGTTGATGTGAACCATGACCAGCCTTTCAAAGCACTTCATGGCTACAGATGTGAGTGCTATGGGTCGGTAGTCATTTAGGCAGGTTACCTTAGTATGTTTGAGCATATGGACTATGGTGATCTGCTTATAACATGTTGATATTACAGAATAGGACAGGGAGAGGTTGAAAACGTCAGTAAAGACACTTTCCAGTTGGTCAGCGCATGCTCGCAGTACACATCCTGGTAATTCATCTGGTCCTGCGGCCTTGTGAATGTTGACCTGTTTAAAGGTCTTACTCACACCAGCTGCGGAGAGCGTGATCACAGTCTTCCGGAACAGCTAGTGCTCTCATGCATATTTCAGTGTTATTTGCCTCGACGCGAGCTTAGAAGTAGTTTAGCTCATCTGGTAGGCTCGTGTCACTGGGCAGCTCTCGGCTGTGCTTCCCTTTGTGGTCTGTAATGGTTTGCAAGCCCTGCCATATCCAATGAGCGTTAGAGCCGGTGTAGTACGATTAGATCCTAGTCCTGTATTGACGCTTGTCTGTTTGATGGTTTGTCGGAGGGCATAGCGGGATTTCTTATAAGCTTCCGGGTTAGAGTCCCGCTCCTTCAAAGTGGCAGCTCTAGCCTTTAGCTCAGTGCGGATGTTGCCTGTTATCCATGGCTTCTGGCTGGGGTATGTATGTACGGTCACTGTGGGGATGACGTCATCAATGCACTTATTGATGAAGCCAATGACTGATGTGGTGTACTCCTCAATGCCATTGGAGGATTCCTGGAACATATTCCAGTCTGTTCTAGCAAAATCGTCCTGTAGCTTAGCATCTGCTTCATCTGACCACTTTTTTATTGATTGAGTCACTGGTGCTTCCAGCTTTAATATTTGCTTGTAAGCAGGAATCAGGTGGATAGAATTATGGTCAGATTTGCCAAATGGAGGGCGAGGGAGAGTTGTCTATGCGTCTCTGTGTGCTCTGGGTTAGCGTTTTCCTGTTTGCTTATGGCGGAATACAGCTCATTGAGTGCTGCCTTAGTGCCAGCCTCAGTCTGTGGTGGTATGTAGACATCTACGAAAAATACAGCCCCTTGTTTTACCAGATGCCGCTGTTCTATACTGCCGATACAGCGTATAACCAGCCAGCTGTATGTTGATAATTTTGTCATTCAGCCACGACTCCGTGAAGCATGAGATATTACAGTTTTCAATGTGCCGTTGGTAGTTAATCTTCCGCGTAGGTCATTGATTTTATTTTCCAAAGATTGCACGTTTGCTAGCAGAATGGAAGGCAGTGGGGGTTTATTCGATTGCCTACGAATTTTCAGAAAGCAGCCTGCTCTCTGACCCCTTTTTCTCCGCCTTCTCTTCACGCAACTGACGGGGATCTGGGCCTGTTCCCGGGAAAGCTGTATATCATTCACGTCGGGCTCGTTAAAGGAAGAAAAGGATTCTGACAGTTCGTGGTGAGTAATCGCAGTTCGGAAGTTATTTTCATAAGAGACGGCAGCAGCAACATTATGTACAAAATAAGTTACAAAATAAGTTACAAAATGAAAAAAAAAATCACAATTGGATAGGAACACGTAAAACGTCAGCCTTCTTTTCTGGCACCATTTTACAGTGTGTGTGAGTGTGTATATAGAGTGGGGAGAACAAGTATTTGAAACACAGCCGATTTTGCAGGTTTTCCTACTTACAAAGCATGTAGAGGTCTGTCATTTTTATCATAGGTACACTTCAACTGTGAGAGACGGAATCTAAAACAAAAATCCAGAAAATGACATTGTATGATTTGTAAGTAATTAATTTGCATTTTATTGCATGACATAAGTATTTGATCACCTACACACCAGTAAGAATTCCGGCTCTCACAGACCAGTTAGTTTTTCTTTAAGAAGCCCTCCTGTTCTCCACTCATTACTCGTTTAAACTTGTTACCTGTATAAAAGACACCTGTCCACACACTCAATCAAACAGACTCCAACCTCTCCACAATGGCCAAGACCAGAGAGCTGTGTAAGGACATCAGGGGTAAAATTGTAGACCTGCACAAGGCTGGGATGGGCTACAGGACAATAGGCAAGCAGCTTGGTGAGAAGGCAACAACTGTTGGCGCAATTATTAGAAAATGGAAGAAGTTCAAGATGACGGTCAATCACCCTCGGTCTGGGGCTCCATGCAAGATCTCACCTCGTGGGGCATCAATGATCATGAGGAAGGTGAGGGATCAGCCCAGAACTACACGGAAGGACCTGGTCAATGACCTGAAGAGAGCTGGGACCACAGTCTCAAAGAAAACCATTAGTAACACACTACGCCGTCATGGATTAAAATCCTGCAGCGCACGCAAGGTCCCCCTGCTCAAGCCACCGCATGTCCAGGCCCATCTGATGTTTGCCAATGACCATCTGGATGATCCAGAGGAGGAATGGGAGAAGGTCATGTGGTCTAATGAGACAAAAATTGAGCTTTTTGGTCTAAACTCCACTCGCCGTGTTTGGAGGAAGAAGAATGATGAGTACAACCCCAAGAACACCATCCCAACCGTGAAGCATGGAGGTGGAAACATCATTCTTTGGGGATGCTTTTCTGCAAAGGGGACAGGACGACTGCACCGTATTGAGGGGAGGATGGATGGGGCCATGTATCGCGAGATCTTGGCCAACAACCTCTTTCCCTCAGTAAGAGCATTGAAGATTGGTCGTGGATGGGTTTTTCAGCATGACAACGACCCGAAACACACAGCCAGGGCAACTAAGGAGTGGCTCCGTAAGAAGCATCTCAAGGTCCTGGAGTGGCCTAGCCAGTCTCCAAACCTGAACCCAATAGAAAATCTTTGGAGGGAGCTAAAAGTCCGCATTGCCCAGCGACAGCCCCGAAACCTGAAGGATCTGGAGAATGTCTGTATGGAGGAGTGGGCCAAAATCCCTGCTGCAGTGTGTGCAAACCTGGTCAAGAACTACAGGAAACGAATGATCTCTGTAATTGCAAACAAAGGTTTCTGTACCAAATATTAAATTCTGCTTTTCTGATGTATCAAATACTTATGTCATGCAAATGCAAATTAATTACTTAAAAATCATACAATGTGATTTTCTGGAATTTTGTTTTAGATTCCGTCTCTCACAGTTGAAGTGTACCTATGATCAAAATGTACAGACCTCTACATGCTTTGTAAGTAGGAAAACCTGCAAAATCTGCAGTGTATCAAATACTTGTTCTCCCCACTGTATGTGTGTAAATGTGACAGATCATCACATTAGGTCAGATAAGAGTCATGCAGTCACAGACCAGCTCTCTAATCCTATCTCATTCTGGTGGTGGATGGCTTGTAGAGACAGCTGTTGTGTATAGTAAGCCATTATAGAAGCCATTACACAGCGATCAAGATGTTATCCTCTCTCACGTCTCTGAGTCTCTTTCTCAGCCCTGCAGAAGTTGATGTTTATCTATTATTTAACATTCTATGAAATGACGGATGTGTTATTATTTCTTATTCTATCATATGTAGAGCCTGAAATATGTGTTATTTCAAATGATATGATAGCACATTGATCTGTGTAATTGCCCTGGCTTTCAGTTTGCTAATTGCTTTGGGAACACTTTCACTGCCAGTCAGCCAGTAATGTGTTTTTGTGCTGAGGTCTGCCTAAAATGGAAAAAACATTTATTTTATCAACCTGCATAATCCATTATGTTCCGATATCATTAGGAATAGCTGTCTAATGCCTGAATGACAACGTAGTTTATAGTGGTATCAGGGTGTGATTACTATTGTATGTTTTTCCTGAATAATGCAACACCCCTGTCACTCAATTGGCCTAATAAATCACCTGTCAAACGTCTAAAGCAAAGAGCTACAGCCAAACCAACTAAAGCCGTTAATTTCAGTTAGACATGTCTATGTCTTTGTCCTGAATGGCACCCTTTTCCCTTTACAGTGCACTACTTTTAAAGCGCACTACAGTACTTGCTCAAATGTAGCACACTAAATAGGGAATATGGTGCATTTGGATGCAGACTCTGTTAATGTCTGTTCAGATGCCTCATTAACAGAGCCTTTACTTCAGAGAGCGAGAGAGCACAGCTGGGGAGTTTTGTAAGCATTTGAGAAGCTCATCAGAGTTTGTACAAAAATAAGTAAGCGTGGGGGCTAGATGACAGATGAATACTGCGCCCTGACAGAACGTGGGGGCTACATGACAGATGAATACAGCTCTCTGACAGAGAGTGGGGCTAGATGACAGATGAATACTGCTCCCTGACAGAGAGTGGGGCTAGATGACAGATGAATACTGCTCCCTGACAGAGAGTGGGGGCTAGATGACAGATGAATACTGCTCCCTGACAGAGAGTGGGGGCTAGATGACAGATGAATACTGCTCCCTGACAGAGAGTGGGGGCTAGATGACAGATGAATACTGCTCCCTGACAGAACGCGGGGGCTAGATGACAGATGAATACTGCTCCCTGACAGAGAGTGGGGATAGATGACAGTTGAATACTGCTCCCTGACAGAGAGTGGGGGCTAGATGACAGATGAATACTGCTCCCTGACAGAACGCGTGGGCTAGATGACAGATGAATACTGCTCCCTGACAGAGGGTGGGGATAGATGACAGTTGAATACTGCTCTCTGACAGAGAGTGGGGGCTAGATGACAGATGGATACTGCTCCCTGACAGAGAGTGGGGCTAGATGACAGATTAATACTGCTCCCTGACAGAGAGTGGGGCTAGATGACAGATGAATACTGCTCCCTGACAGAGAGTGGGGCTAGATGACAGATGAATACTGCTCCCTGACAGAGAGTGGGGGCTAGATGACAGATGAATACTGCTCCCTGACAGAGAGTGGGGGCTAGATGACAGATGAGTGCTGCTCCCTGACAGAGAGTGGGGCTAGATGACAGATGAATACTGCTCCCTGACAGAGAGTGGGGGCTAGATGACAGATGAATACTGCTCCCTGACAGAACGCGTGGGCTAGATGACAGATGAATACTGCTCCCTGACAGAGGGTGGGGATAGATGACAGTTGAATACTGCTCTCTGACAGAGAGTGGGGGCTAGATGACAGATGGATACTGCTCCCTGACAGAGAGTGGGGCTAGATGACAGATTAATACTGCTCCCTGACAGAGAGTGGGGCTAGATGACAGATGAATACTGCTCCCTGACAGAGAGTGGGGCTAGATGACAGATGAATACTGCTCCCTGACAGAGAGTGGGGGCTAGATGACAGATGAATACTGCTCCCTGACAGAGAGTGGGGGCTAGATGACAGATGAGTGCTGCTCCCTGACAGAGAGTGGGGCTAGATGACAGATGAATACTGCTCCCTGACAGAACGCGGGGGCTAGATGACAGATGAATACTGCGCCCTGACAGAACGCGGGGGCTGGATGACAGATGAATACTGAGCCCTGACAGAGAGTGGGGCTAGATGACAGATGAATACTGCTCCCTGACAGAGAGTGGGGCTAGACAACAGATTAATACTGCTCCCTGACAGAGAGTGGGGGCTAGATGACAGATGAATACTGCTCCCTGACAGAGAGTGGGGGCTAGATGACAGATGAATACTGCTCCCTGACAGAGAGTGGGGGCTAGATGACAGATGAATACTGCTCCCTGACAGAGAGTGGGGCTAGACAACAGATGAATACTGCTCCCTGACAGAACGCGGGGGCTAGATGACAGATGAATACTGCGCCCTGACAGAACGCGGGGGCTAGATGACAAATGAATACTGAGTCCTGACAGAGAGTGGGGCTAGATGACAGATGAATACTGCTCCCTGACAGAGAGTGGGGCTAGACGACAGATGAATACTGCGCCCTGACAGAACGCGGGGGCTAGATGACAGATGAATACTGCCCCCTGACAGAGAGTGTGGGCTAGATGACAGATGAATACAGCTCCCTGACAGAACGCGGGGGCTAGATGACAGATGAATACTGCTCCCTGACAGAGAGTGGGGGCTAGATGACAGAGGAATACTGCTCCCTGACAGAGAGTGGGGGCTAGATGACAGATGAATACTGCTCCCTGACAGAGAGTGGGGGCTAGATGACAGATGAATACTGCTCCCTGACAGAACGTGGGGGCTAGACGACAGATGAATACTGCGCCCTGACAGAACGCGGGGGCTAGATGACAGATGAATACTGAGAACTGACAGAGAGTGGGGCTAGATGACAGATGAATACTGCTCAATGACAGAGAGTGGGGCTAGACAACAGATGAATACTGCTCCCTGACAGAACGCGGGGGCTAGATGACAGATGAATACTGCGCCCTGACAGAACGCGGGGGCTAGATGACAGATGAATACTGAGTCCTGACAGAGAGTGGAGCTAGATGACAGATGAATACTGCTCCCTGACAGAGAGTGGGGCTAGATGACAGATGAATACAGCTCCCTGACAGAACGCGGGGGCTAGATGACAGATGAATACTGCTCCCTGACAGAGAGTGGGGGCTAGATGACAGAGGAATACTGCTCCCTGACAGAGAGTGGGGGCTAGATGACAGATGAATACTGCTCCCTGACAGAGAGTGGGGGCTAGATGACAGATGAATACTGCTCCCTGACAGAACGCGGGGGCTAGATGACAGATGAATACTGCATACTGACAGAGAGTGGGGGCTAGACGACAGAGGAATACTGCGCCCTGACAGAACGCGGGGGCTAGATGACATATGAATACTGCTCCCTGACAGAGAGTGGGGCTAGATGACAGATGAATACTGCTCCCTGACAGAACGCGGGGGCTAGATGACAGATGAATACTGCCCCCTGACAGAGAGTGTGGGCTAGATGACAGATGAATACAGCTCCCTGACAGAACGCGGGGGCTAGACGACAGATGAATACTGCGCCCTGACAGAACGCGGGGGCTAGATGACAGATGAATACTGCTCCCTGACAGAGAGTGGGTCTAGATGACAGATGAATACTGCTCCCTGACAGAGAGTGGGGGATAGATGACAGATGAATACTGCCCCCTGACAGAGAGTGTGGGCTAGATGACAGATGAATACAGCTCCCTGACAGAACGCGGGGGCTAGATGACAGATGAATACTGCTCCCTGAAAGAGAGTGGGGGCTAGATGACAGATGAATACTGCTCCCTGACAGAGAGTGGGGGCTAGATGACAGATGAATACTGCTCCCTGACAGAGAGTGGGGGCTAGATGACAGATGAATACTGCTCCCTGACAGAGAGTGGGGCTAGATGACAGATGAATACTCCTCCCTGAAAGAGAGTGGGGGCTAGATGACAGATGAATACTGCTCCCTGACAGAGAGTGGGGGCTAGATGACAGATGAATACTGCTCCCTGACAGAGAGTGGGGGCTAGACGACAGATGAATACTGCTCCCTGACAGAGAGTGGGGGCTAGATGACAGATGAATACTGCTCCCTGACAAAGAGTGGGGGCTAGATGACAGATGAATACTGCTCCCTGACAGAACGTGAGGGCTAGATGACAGATGAATACTGCTCCCTGATTGATAGTGGGGGCTATATGACAGATGAATACTGCTCCCTGACAGAGAGTGGGGCTAGATGACAGATGAATACTGCTCCCTGACAGAGAGTGGGGCTAGATGACAGATGAATACCGCTCCCTGACAGAACGCGGGGGCTAGATGACAGATGAATACTGCTCCCTGACAGAGAGCGGGGGCTAGATGACAGATGAATACTGCTCCCTGACAGAGAGTGGGGGCTAGATGACAGATGAATACTGCTCCCTGACAGAACGCGGGGGCTAGATGACAGATGAATACTGCTCCCTGACAGAGAGTGGGGGCTAGACGACAGAGGAATACTGCGCCCTGACAGAACGCGGGGGCTAGATGACAGATGAATACTGCTCCCTGACAGAGTGGGGCTAGATGACAGATGAATACTGCTCCCTGACAGAACGCGGGGGCTAGATGACAGATGAATACTGCCCCCTGACAGAGAGTGTGGGCTAGATGACAGATGAATACATCTCCCTGACAGAACGCGGGGGCTAGACGACAGATGAATACTGCGCCCTGACAGAACGCGGGGGCTAGATGACAGATGAATACTGCTCCCTGACAGAGAGTGGGGCTAGATGACAGATGAATACTGCTCCCTGACAGAGAGTGGGGGCTAGATGACAGATGAATACTGCCCCCTGACAGAGAGTGTGGGCTAGATGACAGATGAATACAGCTCCCTGACAGAACGCGGGGGCTAGATGACAGATGAATACTGCTCCCTGAAAGAGAGTGGGGGCTAGATGACGGATGAATACTGCTCCCTGACAGAGAGTGGGGGCTAGATGACAGATGAATACTGCTCCCTGACAGAGAGTGGGGGCTAGATGACAGATGAATACTGCTCCCTGACAGAGAGTGGGGCTAGATGACAGATGAATACTGCTCCCTGAAAGAGAGTGGGGGCTAGATGACAGATGGATACTGCTCCCTGACAGAGAGTGGGGCCTAGATGACAGATGAATACTGCTCCCTGACAGAGAGTGGGGGCTAGATGACAGATGAATACTGCTCCCTGACAGAGAGTGGGGGCTAGATGACAGATGAATACTGCTCCCTGACAGAGAGTGTGGGCTAGATGACAGATGAATACTGCTCCCTGACAGAACGTGAGGGCTAGATGACAGATGAATACTGCTCCCTGATTGAGAGTGGGGGCTATATGACAGATGAATAGTGCTCCCTGACAGAGAGTGGGGCTAGATGACAGATGAATACTGCTCCCTGACAGAGAGTGGGGCTAGATGACAGATGAATACTGCTCCCTGACAGAGAGTGGGGCTAGATGACAGATGAATACCGCTCCCTGACAGAACGCGGGGGCTAGATGACAGATGAATACTGCTCCCTGACAGAGAGCGGGGGCTAGATGACAGATGAATACAGCTCCCTGACAGAGAGTGGGGGCTAGATGACAGATGAATACTGCTCCCTGACAGAGAGTGGGGGCTAGATGACAGATGAATACTGCTCCCTGACAGAGAGTGGGGGATAGATGACAGATGAATACTGCTCCCTGACAGAGAGTGGGGGCTAGATGACAGATGAATACTGCTCCCTGACAGAGAGTGGGGGCTAGATGAAAGATGAATACTGCTCCCTGACAGAGAGTTGGGCTAGATGACAGCTGAATACTGCTCCCTGACAGAACGTGAGGGCTAGATGACAGATGAATACTGCTCCCTGACAGAACGCGGGGGCTAGTTGACAGATGAATACTGCTCCCTGACAGAGAGTGGGGGCTACACGACAGATGAATACTGCGCCCTGACAGAACACGGGGGCTAGATGACAGATGAATACTGCCCCCTGACAGAGAGTGTGGGCTAGATGACAGAGTAATACTGCTCCCTGACAGAGAGTGGGGGCTAGATGACAGCTGAATACTGCTCCCTGACAGAGAGTGGGGGCTAGATGACAGATGAATACTGCTCCCTGACAGAACGCGGGGGCTAGATGACAGATGAATACTGCTCCCTGACAGAGAGTGGGGGCTAGACGACAGATGAACACTGCGCCCTGACAGAACGCGGGGGCTAGATGACAGATGAATACTGCTCCCTGACAGAGAGTGGGGCTAGATGACAGATGAATACTGCTCCCTGACAGAACGCGGGGGCTAGATGACAGATGAATACTGCCCCCTGACAGAGAGTGTGGGCTAGATGACAGATGAATACAGCTCCCTGACAGAACGCGGGGGCTAGATGACAGATGAATACTGCTCCCTGACAGAGAGTGAGGGGTAGATGACAGATGAATACTGCTCCCTGACAGAGAGTGGGGGCTAGATGACAGATGAATACTGCTCCCTGACAGAGAGTGGGGGCTAGATGAAAGATGAATACTGCTCCCTGACAGAGAGTTGGGGCTAGATGACAGCTGAATACTGCTCCCTGACAGAAAGTGAGGGCTAGATGACAGATGAATACTGCTCCCTGACAGAGAGTGGGGGCTATATGACAGATGAATACTGCTCCCTGAAAGAGAGTGGGGGCTAGATGACAGATGGATACTGCTCCCTGACAGAGAGTGGGGCCTAGATGACAGATGAATACTGCTCCCTGACAGAGAGTGGGGGCTAGATGACAGATGAATACTGCTCCCTGACAGAGAGTGGGGGCTAGATGACAGATGAATACTGCTCCCTGACAGAGAGTGTGGGCTAGATGACAGATGAATACTGCTCCCTGACAGAACGTGAGGGCTAGATGACAGATGAATACTGCTCCCTGATTGAGAGTGGGGGCTATATGACAGATGAATAGTGCTCCCTGACAGAGAGTGGGGCTAGATGACAGATGAATACTGCTCCCTGACAGAGAGTGGGGCTAGATGACAGATGAATACTGCTCCCTGACAGAGAGTGGGGCTAGATGACAGATGAATACCGCTCCCTGACAGAACGCGGGGGCTAGATGACAGATGAATACTGCTCCCTGACAGAGAGCGGGGGCTAGATGACAGATGAATACAGCTCCCTGACAGAGAGTGGGGGCTAGATGACAGATGAATACTGCTCCCTGACAGAGAGTGGGGGCTAGATGACAGATGAATACTGCTCCCTGACAGAGAGTGGGGGATAGATGACAGATGAATACTGCTCCCTGACAGAGAGTGGGGGCTAGATGACAGATGAATACTGCTCCCTGACAGAGAGTGGGGGCTAGATGAAAGATGAATACTGCTCCCTGACAGAGAGTTGGGCTAGATGACAGCTGAATACTGCTCCCTGACAGAACGTGAGGGCTAGATGACAGATGAATACTGCTCCCTGACAGAACGCGGGGGCTAGTTGACAGATGAATACTGCTCCCTGACAGAGAGTGGGGGCTACACGACAGATGAATACTGCGCCCTGACAGAACACGGGGGCTAGATGACAGATGAATACTGCCCCCTGACAGAGAGTGTGGGCTAGATGACAGAGTAATACTGCTCCCTGACAGAGAGTGGGGGCTAGATGACAGCTGAATACTGCTCCCTGACAGAGAGTGGGGGCTAGATGACAGATGAATACTGCTCCCTGACAGAACGCGGGGGCTAGATGACAGATGAATACTGCTCCCTGACAGAGAGTGGGGGCTAGACGACAGATGAACACTGCGCCCTGACAGAACGCGGGGGCTAGATGACAGATGAATACTGCTCCCTGACAGAGAGTGGGGCTAGATGACAGATGAATACTGCTCCCTGACAGAACGCGGGGGCTAGATGACAGATGAATACTGCCCCCTGACAGAGAGTGTGGGCTAGATGACAGATGAATACAGCTCCCTGACAGAACGCGGGGGCTAGATGACAGATGAATACTGCTCCCTGACAGAGAGTGAGGGGTAGATGACAGATGAATACTGCTCCCTGACAGAGAGTGGGGGCTAGATGACAGATGAATACTGCTCCCTGACAGAGAGTGGGGGCTAGATGAAAGATGAATACTGCTCCCTGACAGAGAGTTGGGGCTAGATGACAGCTGAATACTGCTCCCTGACAGAAAGTGAGGGCTAGATGACAGATGAATACTGCTCCCTGACAGAGAGTGGGGGCTATATGACAGATGAATACTGCTCCCTGACAGAGAGTGGGGCTAGATGACAGATGAATACTGCTCCCTGACAGAGAGTGGGGGCTAGATGACAGATGAATACTGCTCCCTGACAGAGTGGGGCTAGATGACAGATGAATACCGCTCCCTGACAGAAAGCGGGGGCTAGATGACAGATGAATACTGCGCCCTGATAGAGAGTGTGGGCTAGATGACAGATGAATACTGCTCCCTGACAGAGAGTTGGGGCTAGATGACAGATGAATACTGCTCCCTGACAGAGAGTGGGGCTAGATGACAGATGAATACTGCTCCCTGACAGAGAGTGGGGGCTAGATGACAGATGAATACTGCACCCTGACAGAGAGTGTGGGCTAGATGAAAGATGAATACTGCTCCCTGACAGAGAGTTGGGGCTAGATGACAGCTGAATACTGCTCCCTGACAGAACGTGAGGGCTAGATGACAGATGAATACTGCTCCCTGACAGAGAGTGGAGGCTATATGACAGATGAATACTGCTCCCTGACAGAGAGTGGGGCTAGATTACAGATGAATACTGCTCCCTGACAGAGAGTGGGGCTAGATGACAGATGAATACTGCTCCCTGACAGAGAGTGGGGCTAGATGACAGATGAATACTGCTCCCTGACAGAGAGTGGGGGCTAGATGACAGATGAATACTGCTCCCTGACAAAGAGTGGGGGCTAGATGACAGATGAATACTGCTCCCTGACAGAGAGTGGGGCTAGATGACAGATGAATACTGCTCCCTGTCAGGGAGTGGGGGCTAGATGACAGATGAATACTGCTCCCTGTCAGGGAGTGGGGGCTAGATGACAGATGAATACGGCTCCCTGACAGAGAGTGGGGGCTAGATGAAAGATGAATACTGCTCCCTGACAGAGAGTGGGGATAGATGACAGATAAATACTGCTCCCAGACAGAGAGTTGGGCTAGATGACAGAGTGTGGGGGCTAGATGACAGATTGGTAGCTCTGATTCCGTATGTCCTGTGGCACATGGTGCTGAGAGAGTGAGAGCATAGATGGGGTGTGTGTGTGGTGCTGAGATAGGGTGAAGCATAGGTGGGGATTGGGGTGCGGATACATGCATTTACTATAGTTCTGTAGATGGTGGTAGGGAGAGTTAAGATGTCCTATGCTAAAATAAATAATGTCCTTCACACTGTATGGTCCTAATTACCACTGTTTCCATCCAGAAGATCTTCATCAGGTTAAACAGAATGAAGGACCACAACCATTTCTAAGGAATCCTATTCTAAGTGAAAGATGGTAAGGAAGTGGGAGACTTATTTTTAGTAGGCCTAAAGGGTTTTATTAAGAATGTAAGAGGTATGTTAGGGTGGTAGGAGACTTATCTTTAGTAGGCCTAAATGGTTTTATAAAGAATGTTAGGTTGGTAGGAGACTTATCTTTAGTAGGCCTAAATGGTTTTATAAAGAATGTTAGGTTGGTAGGAGACTTATATTTAGTAGGCCTAAATGGTTTTATAAAGAATGTTAGGTTGGTAGGAGACTTATATTTAGTAGGCCTAAAGGGTTTTATAAAGAATGTTAGGGTGGTAGGAGACTTATCTTTAGGAGGCCTAAAGGGTTTTATAAAGAATGGTAGGATGGTAGGAGATTTATCTTTAGTAGGCCTAAAGGGTTATATAAAGAATGTTAGGAATTGTAGGAGACTATCTTTAGTAGGCCTAAAGGGTTTTTATAAAGAATGGTAGGATGGTAGGAGACTTTCCTTTAGTAGGCCTAAAGGGTTTTATAAAGAATGTTAGGGTGGTAGGAGTTCTATGTTTAGTAAAGGGTGTTAGGTAGGATGGTAGGAGTTCTATGTTTAGTAAAGGGTGTTAGGTAGAATGGTAGGAGTTCTATGTTTAGTAAAGGGTGTTAGGTAGGATGGTAGGAGTTCTATGTTTAGTAAAGGGTGTTAGGTAGGGTGGTAGGAGTTCTGTGTTTAGTAAAGGGTGTTAGGTAGGAGTTCTATGTTTAGTAAAGGGTGTTAGGTAGGATGGTAGTAGTTCTGTTTAGTAAAGGGTGTTAGGTAGGATGGTAGGAGTTCTATGCTTAGTAAAGGGTGTTAGGTAGGGTGGTAGGAGTTCTGTTTAGAAAAAGGGTGTTAGGTAGGATGGTAGGAGTTCTGTTTAGTAAAGGGTGTTAGGTAGGGTGGTAGGAGTTCTGTTTAGTAAAGGGTGTTAGGTAGGATGGTAGGAGTTCTATGTTTAGTAATGGATGTTAGGTAGGATGGTAGGGGTTCTATGTTTAGTAAAGAGTGTTAGGTAGGATGGTAGGAGTTCTGTTTAGTAAAGGGTGTTAGGTAGGATGGTAGGAGTTCTGTTTAGTAAAGGGTGTTAGGTAGGATGGTAGGAGTTCTGTTTAGTAAAGGGTGTTAGGTAGGATGGTAGGAGTTCTATGTTTAGTAAAGGGTGTTAGGTAGGAGTTCTATGTTTAGTAAAGAGTGTTAGTTAGGAGTTCTATGTTTAGTAAAGAGTGTTAGGTAGGAGTTCTATGTTTAGTAAAGGGTGTTAGGTAGGAGTTCTATGTTTAGTAAAGGGTGTTAGGTAGGATGGTAGGAGTTCTATGTTTAGTAAAGGGTGTTAGGTAGGAGTTCTATGTTTAATAAAGGGTGTTAGGTAGGATGGTAGGAGTTATATGTTTAGTAAAGGGTGTTATGTAGGATGGTAGGAGTTCTATGTTTAATAAAGGGTGTTAGGTAGGATGGTAGGAGTTATATGTTTAGCAAAGGGTGTTATGTAGGATGGTAGGAGTTCTATGTTTAGTAAAGGGTGTTAGGTAGGATGGTAGGAGTTCTATGTTTAGTAAAGGGTGTTAGGTAGGATGGTAGGAGTTCTATGTTTAGTAAAGGGTGTTAGGTAGGATGGTAGGAGTTCTGTTTAGTAAAGAGTGTTAGGTAGGATGGTAGGAGTTCTGTTTAGTAAAGGGTGTTAGGTAGGAGTTCTATGTTTAGTAAAGTGTGTTAGGTAGGATGGTAGGAGTTCTTTTTAGTAAAGGGTGTTAGGTAGGATGGTAGGAGTTCTGTTTAGTAAAGAGTGTTAGGTAGGATGGTAGGAATTCTGTTTAGTAAAGAGTGTTAGGTAGGATGGTAGGATATCTGTTTAGTAAAGGGTGTTAGGTAGGATGGTAGGAGTTCTATGTTTAGTAAAGGGTGTTAGGTAGGAGTTCTATGTTTAGTAAAGAGTGTTAGGTGGGATGGTAGGAGTTCTGTTTAGTAAAGGGTGTTAGGTAGGATGGTAGGAGTTCTGTTTAGTAAAGAGTGTTATGTAGGATGGTAGGAATTCTGTTTAGTAAAGAGTGTTAGGTAGAATGGTAGGATATCTGTTTAGTAAAGGGTGTTAGGTAGGATGGTAGGAGTTCTATGTTTAGTAAAGGGTGTTAGGTAGGAGTTCTATGTTTAGTAAAGAGTGTTAGGTGGGATGGTAGTTGTTCTGTTTAGTAAAGGATGTTAGGTAGAATGGTAGGAGATCTATGTTTAGTAAAGGGTGTTAGGTAGGATGGTAGGAGTTCTATGTTTAGTAAAGGGTGTTAGGTAGGAGTTCTATGTTTAGTAAAGTGTGTTAGGTAGGATGGTAGGAGTTCTGTTTAGTAAAGGGTGCTAGGTAGGATGGTAGGAGTTTTATGTTTAGTAAAGGGTGTTAGGTAGGAGTTCTATGTTTAGTAAAGGTTGTTAGGTAGGAGTTCTATGTTTAGTAAAGGGTGTTAGGTAGGATGGTAGGAGTTCTGTTTAGTAACGGGTGTTAGGTAGGATGGTAGGAGTTCTATGTTTAGTAAAGTGTGTTAGGTAGGATGGTAGGAGTTCAGTTTAGTAAAGGGTGTTAGGTAGGATGGTAGGAGTTAAGTTTAGTAAAGGGTGTTAGGTAGGATGGTAGGAGTTCTATGTTTAGTAAAGAGTGTTAGGTAGGATGGTAGGAGTTCTGTTTAGTAAAGGGTGTTAGGTAGGATGGTAGGAGTTCTGTTTAGTAAAGGGTGTTAGGTAGGATGGTAGGAGTTCTATGTTTAGTAAAGGGTGTTAGGTGGGATGGTATGAGTTCTATGTTTAGTAAAGGGTGTTAGGTAGGATGTTAGGAGTTCTGTTTAGTAAAGGGTGTTAGGTTGGATGGTAGGAGTTCTATGTTTAGTAAAGGGTGTTAGGTAGGAGTTCTATGTTTAGTAAAGTGTGTTAGGTAGGATGGTAGGAGTTCTGTTTAGTAAAGAGTGTTAGGTAGGATGGTAGGAATTATGTTTAGTAAAGGGTGTTAGGTAGGATGGTAGGAGTTCTATGTTTAGTAAAGGGTGTTAGGTAGGAGTTCCATGTTTAGTAAAGAGTGTTAGGTAGGATGGTAGGAGATCTGTTTAGTAAAGGGTGTTAGGTAGGATGGTAGTAGTTCCATGTTTAGTAAAGTGTGTTAGGTAGGAGTTATATGTTTAGTAAAGAGTGTTAGGTAGGATGGTAGGAGTTCTATGTTTAGTAAAGGGTGTTAGGTAGGAGTTCTATGTTTAGTAAAGGGTGTTAGGTAGGAGTTCTATGTTTAGTAAAGGGTGTTAGGTAGGAGTTCTATGTTTAGTAAAGGGTGTTAAGTAGGATGGTAGGAGTTATGTTTAGTAAAGGGTGTTAGGTAGGATGGTAGGAGTTCTATGTTTAGTAAAGTGTGTTAGGTAGGATGGTAGGAGTTCTGTTTAGTAACGGGTGTTAGGTAGGATGGTAGGAGTTCTGTTTAGTAAAGGGTGTTAGGTAGGATGGTAGGAGTTCTATGTTTAGTAACGGGTGTTAGGTAGGATGGTAGGAGATCTGTTTAGTAAAGGGTGTTAGGTAGGATGGTAGGAGTTCTATGTTTAGTAAAGAGTGTTAGGTAGGATGGTAGGAGATCTGTTTAGTAAAGGGTGTTAGGTAGGATGGTATGAGTTCTATGTTTAGTAAAGGGTTTGAGGTAGGATGTTAGGAGCTCTATGTTTAGTAAAGGGTGTTAGGTAGGATGTTAGGAGTTCTGTTTAGTAAAGGGTGTTGGGTTGGATGGTAGGAGTTCTATGTTTAGTAAAGGGTGTTAGGTAGGAGTTCTATGTTTAGTAAAGTGTGTTAGGTAGGATGGTAGGAGTTCTGTTTAGTAAAGAGTGTTAGGTAGGATGGTAGGAATTATGTTTAGTAAAGGGTGTTAGGTAGGATGGTAGGAGTTATATGTTTAGTAAAGGGTGTTAGGTAGGAGTTCCATGTTTAGTAAAGAGTGTTAGGTAGGATGGTAGGAGATCTGTTTAGTAAAGGGTGTTAGGTAGGATGGTAGTAGTTCCATGTTTAGTAAAGTGTGTTAGGTAGGAGTTATATGTTTAGTAAAGAGTGTTAGGTAGGATGGTAGGAGTTCTATGTTTAGTAAAGGGTGTTAGGTAGGAGTTCTATGTTTAGTAAAGGGTGTTAGGTAGGAGTTCTATGTTTAGTAAAGGGTGTTAGGTAGGAGTTCTATGTTTAGTAAAGGGTGTTAAGTAGGATGGTAGGAGTTATGTTTAGTAAAGGGTGTTAGGTAGGATGGTAGGAGTTCTATGTTTAGTAAAGTGTGTTAGGTAGGATGGTAGGAGTTCTGTTTAGTAACGGGTGTTAGGTAGGATGGTAGGAGTTCTGTTTAGTAAAGGGTGTTAGGTAGGATGGTAGGAGTTCTATGTTTAGTAACGGGTGTTAGGTAGGAGTTCTATGTTTAGTAAAGAGTGTTAGGTAGGATGGTAGGAGATCTGTTTAGTAAAGGGTGTTAGGTAGGATGGTAGTAGTTCTATGTTTAGTAAAGTGTGTTAGGTAGGAGTTCTATGTTTAGTAAAGAGTGTTAGGTAGGATGGTAGGAGTTCTATGTTTAGTAAAGGGTGTTAGGTAGGAGTTCTATGTTTAGTAAAGAGTGTTAGGTAGGATGGTAGTAGTTCTGTTTAGTAAAGGATGTTAGGTAGAATGGTAGGAGATCTATGTTTAGTAAAGGGTGTTAGGTAGGAGTGTAGGAGTTCTATGTTTAGTAAAGTGTGTTAGGTAGGATGGTAGGAGTTCTGTTTAGTAAAGGGTGTTAGGTAGGAGTTCTATGTTTAGTAAAGGGTGTTAGGTAGGAGTTCTATGTTTAGTAACGGGTGTTAGGTAGGAGTTCTATGTTTAGTAAAGAGTGTTAGGTAGGATGGTAGGAGATCTGTTTAGTAAAGGGTGTTAGGTAGGATGGTAGTAGTTCTATGTTTAGTAAAGTGTGTTAGGTAGGAGTTCTATGTTTAGTAAAGAGTGTTAGGTAGGATGGTAGGAGTTCTATGTTTAGTAAAGGGTGTTAGGTAGGAGTTCTATGTTTAGTAAAGAGTGTTAGGTAGGATGGTAGTAGTTCTGTTTAGTAAAGGATGTTAGGTAGAATGGTAGGAGATCTATGTTTAGTAAAGGGTGTTAGGTAGGAGTGTAGGAGTTCTATGTTTAGTAAAGTGTGTTAGGTAGGATGGTAGGAGTTCTGTTTAGTAAAGGGTGTTAGGTAGGATGGTAGGAGTTCTATGTTTAGTAAAGGGTGTTAGGTAGGAGTTATATGTTTAGTAAAGGGTGTTAGGTAGGAGTTCTATGTTTAGTAAAGGGTGTTAGGTAGGATTGTAGGAGTTCTGTTTAGTAAAGGGTGTTAGGTAGGATGGTAGGAGTTCTATGTTTAGTAAAGTGTGTTAGGTAGGATGGTAGGAGTTCTGTTTAGTAACGGGTGTTAGGTAGGATGGTAGGAGTTCTGTTTAGTAAAGGGTGTTAGGTAGGATGGTAGGAGTTCTGTTTAGTAAAGGGTGTTAGGTAGGATGGTAGGAGTTCTGTTTAGTAAAGGGTGTTAGGTAGGAGTAATATGTTTAGTAAAGTGTGTTAGGTAGGATGGTAGGAGTTCTGTTTAGTAAAGAGTGTTAGGTAGGATGGTGGGAGTTCTGTTTAGTAAAGGGTGTTAGGTAGGATGGTAGGAGTTCTGTTTAGTAAAGGGTGTTAGGTAGGAGTTCTATGTTTAGTAAAGTGTGTTAGGTAGGATGGTAGGAGTTCTGTTTAGTAAAGAGTGTTAGGTAGGATGGTAGGAATTCTGTTTAGTAAAGGGTGTTAGGTAGGATGGTAGGAGTTCTATGTTTAGTAAAGGGTGTTAGGTAGGGTGGTAGGAGTTCTATGTTTAGTAAAGGGTGTTAGGTAGGATGGTAGGAGTTCTATGTTTAGTAAAGGGTGTTAGGTAGGAGTTCTATGTTTAGTAAAGTGTGTTAGGTAGGATGGTAGGAGTTCTATGTTTAGTAAAGAGTGTTAGGTAGGATGGTAAGAGTTCTATGTTTAGTAAAGGGTGTTAGGTAGGGTGGTAGGAGTTCTATGTTTAGTAAAGGGTGTTAGGTAGGATGGTAGGAGTTCTATGTTTAGTAAAGGGTGTTAGGTAGGAGTTCTATGTTTAGTAAAGTGTGTTAGGTAGGATGGTAGGAGTTCTATGTTTAGTAAAGAGTGTTAGGTAGGATGGTAGGAGGTCTATGTTTAGTAAAGGTTGTTAGGTAGGGTGGTAGGAGTTCTATGTTTAGTAAAGGGTGTTTGGTAGGATGGTAGGAGTTCTATGTTTTGTAAAGGGTGTTAGGTAGGATGGTAAGAGTTCTATGTTTAGTAAAGAGTGTTAGGTAGGATGGTAGGAGTTCTGTTTAGTAAAGGGTGTTAGGTAGGATGGTGGGAGTTCTGTTTAGTAAAGTGTGTTAGGTAGGATGGTAGGAGTTCTGTTTAGTAAAGGGTGTTAGGAAGGAGTTCTATGTTTAGTAAAGTGTGTTAGGTAGGATGGTAGGACTTCTATGTTTATTAAAGGGTGTTAGGTAGGATGGTATATGGTAGGAGTCCTATGTTTATTAAAGGGTGTTAGGTAGGATGGTATATGGTAGGAGTCCTATGTTTTGTAAATGGGGGTTAGGATGGTAGGAGATAGGAGTCCTTTGTTTTGTAAAGGGGGGTTAGGATGGTAGGAGGTAGGAGTCCTATGTTTAGTAAAGGGGGGTTAGGATGGTAGGTGGTAGGAGTCCTACGTTTAGTAAAGGGGGGTTAGGATGGTAGGAGGTAGGAGTCCTATGTTTAGTAAAGGGGGGTTATGATGGCAGGAGGTAGGAGTCCTATGTTTAGTAAAGGGGGGTTAGGATGGCAGGAGGTAGGAGTCCTATGTTTAGTAAAGGGGGGTTAGGATGGTAGGAGGTAGGAGTCCTATGTTTAGTAAAGGGGGGTTATGATGGCAGGAGGTAGGAGTCCTATCTTTAGTAAAGGGGGGTTAGGATCGTAGGAGGTAGGAGTCCTATGTTTAGTAAAGGGGGGTTAGGATGGTAGGAGGTAGGAGTCCTATGTTTAGTAAAGAGGGGTTAGGATGGTAGGAGGTAGGAGTCCTATGTTTAGTAAAGGGGGGTTAGGATGGTAGGAGGTATGAGTCCTATACTACACACCTTGCAAAAGGACACAGCCCCCTCCTCCTTGGTAGAGAGCAGGGTAGAATGGGGAAACACAAGACCACAGAAGACAAAACTCAAGGCATTTAAAACGTTAGAAACAGGAGAGAGACACCATGCGCATAACAGAAAACTGTTGCTATATTCTCAGGATTAGACAGACACAGACATAGGCAGAGAGGGAGAGGGAGAGAGAGACACCATGCACATAACAGAAAACTGTTGCTATATTCTCAGGATTAGACAGACACAGACACAAGCAGAGAGGGAGAGGGAGAGGGAGAGGGAGAGGGAGAGGGAGAGGGAGAGGGAGAGGGGGAGAGAGAGAGAGAGAGAGAGAGAGAGAGAGAGAGAGAGAGAGAGAGAGAGAGAGAGAGACAGACAGACAGACAGACAGACAGACAGACAGACAGACAGACAGACAGACGAACTTAGAGAGAGACAGACATATATACTTACAGGGAGAGGCAGAGAGACAGACAGACAGACAGACAGACAGACAGACAGACAGACAGACAGACAGACAGACAGACAGACATAGAGGGAGAGGCAGACAGAGAGACAGACAGACAGATAGACTTAGAGGGAGACAGGCAGACAGATAGATTTACAGGAAGAGGCAGCGAGACAGACAGACTTCGAGACAGGTAGAAAGACAGACAGACAGATTTAGAGGTGGACAGATAGACTTAGAGGGGGACAGACAGTTAGACTTAGAGGCAGAGAGACAGACATACAGATAGACTTAGAGGGGGGATCAGACAGAGAGGCAGAGAGACAGACATATAGACTTAGAGACAGACAAATAGAGAGACAGAGAGAGAGAGAGAGACAGACATACTTAGAGGGGACAGACAGAGGCAGATAGACAGACAGATGGACTTACAGACAGACAGACTTAGAGGGGTCAGACAGACATACTTAGAGGGGGACAGACATACATACATACAGACAGACAGACAGACAGACGTAGAGAGACAGACTGACAGATAGACTTAGAGACAGACAGATAGTCTTAGAGCAGGGGGACAGATAGACTTACAGACAGATACTTGGGGGGGGGGGGGGGGCAGACAGAGAGACAGATAGATGGATTTAGAGACAGACAGACGTAGAGAGACAGAAAGACAGACAGACTTAGAGGGGGACAGATAGACTTAGAGGGGGACAGAAAGACAGGCTAGAGGGGGACAGACATACAGACTTAGAGGGAGAAACAGACAGAGAGACAGGCAGAGAGACAGACAGAGAGACAGGCAGACAGAGTTTGAGGTGGACAGACAGACTTAGAGGGAGAGACAGAGAGACAGACAGAGAGACAGACAGACAGAAAGAGTTGTGGGGGACATGCTAGAATATCTGAAACCCAAGACACAGACTAAGGGCTTTACTCCATACATTCATCAAACATTTATAAAACAACATTTATAAAAGAAACAAAGTAGAACGTACAAGACCAGACAGGATGGAGGGAGAAGAGTTAGAAGAGCGGAGAAATAGAACCAGTCTTCAGAGGGATAGTGACAGATCTAGGGGGAAGGTGAGGATTGTCTGATGGGTTAGGAGCGGGATTAGGGCCAGGGAGGGTCTGGGAACATGGGGATATGAGGGGGGAAGAAGAGATCCAGACCTGCTTGCCTCTCATGGTCTTGGGGTTGGGGTAAAGGGTAAGGGGTATGTATAAAGGTAATGGGTTGCTACAGTACAGACCTGTTTGCCTCCTATAGTCTTGGGGTTGGGGTAAAGGGTAAGGGGTATGTATAAAGGTAATGGGTTGCTACAGTACAGACCTGTTTGCCTCCTATAGTCTTGGGGTTGGGGTAAAGGGTAAGGGGTATATATAAAGGTAATGGGTTGCTACAGTACAGACCTGTTTGCCTCCTATAGTCTTGGGGTTGGGGTAAAGGGTAAGGGGTATGTATAAAGGTAATGGGTTGCTACAGTACAGACCTGTTTGCCTCCCATGGACTCAAACATCTTCTCCAGCTGAACTCTGAGCTGCTGGATGTTGTTGATGAGGATGCAGGGCTGTCACAGAGACACAGTCATGTTATTATACATATAGAATGTATCAGTACTATTCAGAACCAGACTGGCCAGAGGGAAGTTTAGGTGAATGCTAGATGGGCTGGTCCATCTTTTTTTGTGTGCAGAATGATCATTATGTGCATCCAGAGAACACTTACCACTTTCTCCTGGTTCAGAAACAAGCCAAAATCCTTGGTTATGATTGCAGCATACTGCAACAGAACTTTGTTGATGGTCTAGAAAAAATACAAGAAAAGGAATGAACATTACTGAGTTGTAACAATATCAATAGTATTGGACACACACACAGTCAAACAGACACACACACACAGGAACACACACACACACACACACACACACACACACACACACACACACACACACACACACACACACACACACACACACACACACACACACACACACACACACACACACACACACACACACACACACACACACAGCTAGGGACATTAGGTTGGAGGTTCGTGCCTGACCTTAGCAAAGCGGCACATGAAGTGAGCCAGGGCCTGTGGGTTGGGGCACTCCAGCTTCTTAATGATCTCAAAACTCTGGTTGAGCTGAGTGAACACATCCACCACCGAACAGGAGAACAGGACATGTTCCGACGTTGGCTGGAACTAGAGAAAGAGAAAGAGACAGAGAGACAGAGAAAGAGACAGAGAAGGAGGGAGAGAGCGAGAAAGAGAAGGGGGAGAAAGAGAGGAGAGAAATAGATTGGCCGAGAGAGAAAAAGAGGAGAGAGAGAGAGATAGGGAGAGACAGAGAGAGCTTTAGTACTTCACAATGGTGCAGTATTTCATTGGGGTGAGAAGAGCAGCAGTGTGCTGTATGTCAACACTGCTGTTATTTATTCATCCCTCACTGAGAAGAGACAGAGGACTACCAGACAGTGAACGAGTGAGAGTGAGCGAGTGAGAAAAGAGGAGCGTGTGTGAGTACTCACGCCAAGCTTCTTGTCGCTCCCCAGAGCTCCGTGTAGGAAGTCCATGGCAACATCCTCATTCTCAGACAGCCACTGAATGACAAACGGCTCGAACCACCTGGAGGACACACACACACACACACACAGTGAGTACACTGTACATAGAATTCAAAGTGTGTGTGTGTTAAAAGTGTATTCCCTGCTGCGCTCCTTGATTAAGGGCATCTGCTACAAGAGAAAGGGATCATAAATAAGATGGGCGTGTGTGTGTCCTTAACTCCCGAAGGTGCTTTGTGTTTAAATGACAGCAGCAGGTGGGTGGGACTGTGAGCTGTCATTCACAACTCACTCTGTAATGGATTGGATGGTGTTTGACCAGCAGTGACAGGGAGGTGCTTCTCTGTGAGGGCACTAGCAAGGTTGTCTGGGAGAGCAGTATTCCATATCTTTAAGGATTTAATACCGGTCTTTTACCTGACCCTCATGACATTCTCTCCATAAATGTTTTCAATCTAGTTTTAAATGCTGATTTGTAAAGCACTTTGGGTTTTAAGATGTATGGCAGGGATGGGCTACATTCTATTTCAATTCAATCAATTCAGGAAGTAAACTGAACTTGGTGTGTTTTTTTGTGTGTGTGTATATTACAGAACTTCCAGAAAATACTCAGTTGTACATGTAGGGTGTGTTTGTCTGGGTATATTACAGTACTTCCAGAGAATACTCAGTTGTACATGTAGGGTGTGTTTGTCTGGGTATATTACAGTACTTCCAGAGAATACTCAGTTGTACATGTAGGGTGTGTTTGTCTGGGTATATTACAGAACTTCCAGAAAATACTCAGTTGTACATGTAGGGTGTGTTTGTCTGGGTATATTACAGTACTTCCAGAGAATACTCAGTTGTACATGTAGGGTGTGTTTGTCTGGGTATATTACAGTACTTCCAGAGAATACTCAGTTGTACATGTAGGGTGTGTTTGTCTGGGTATATTACAGTACTTCCAGAGAATACTCAGTTGTACATGTAGGGTGTGTTTGTCTGGGTATATTACAGTACTTCCAGAGAATACTCAGTTGTACATGTAGGGTGTGCTTGTCTGGGTATATTACAGTACTTCCAGAGAATACTCAGTTGTACATGTAGGGTGTGTTTGTCTGGGTATATTACAGTACTTCCAGAGAATACTCAGTTGTACATGTAGGGTGTGTTTGTCTGGGTATATTACAGTACTTCCAGAGAATACTCAGTTGTACATGTAGGGTGTGTTTGTCTGGGTATATTACAGTACTTCCAGAGAATACTCAGTTGTACATGTAGGGTGTGTTTGTCTGGGTATATTACAGTACTTCCAGAGAATACTCAGTTGTACATGTAGGGTGTGTTTGTCTGGGTATATTACAGTACTTCCAGAGAATACTCAGTTGTACATGTAGGGTGTGTTTGTCTGGGTATATTACAGTACTTCCAGAGAATACTCAGTTGTACATGTAGGGTGTGTTTGTCTGGGTATATTACAGTACTTCCAGTGAATACTCAGTTGTACATGTAGGGTGTGTTTGTCTGGGTATATTACAGTACTTCCAGTGAATACTCAGTTGTACATGTAGGGTGTGTTTGTCTGGGTATATTACAGTACTTCCAGTGAATACTCAGTTGTACATGTAGGGTGTGTTTGTCTGGGTATATTACAGTACTTCCAGTGAATACTCAGTTGTACATGTAGGGTGTGTTTGTGTAGGTTGATTGAATGACTGTATTTATTTGCTGATTAAAGTAATATGTCTGCTCCTGTTGGAGACAACATGACATCATCAAGGATAAAACACCGTGCTGTAGTATTTACAGAGAACACTCAGCTGGTGTAATGTGTGTGTATTTATTTGGAATGTGAAGCTAAAACATTTCATTTGTCTTTAAACTCAAGCATTTTGGATTTGAGATGAAATGTTTAATACAAGGCAACAGTTCAGAATGTCACCTTTAATTTGAGGGTATTTTCATACACATCTGTTTTACTGTTTAGAAATGAAAGCACTTTATGTATCTAGTCCCCCCATTTGAAGGTGTCATAAGTATTTGACAGTTTCACTTGTAGTGTATTACATTTAGTCAAAAGTGTAGTACTTGGTCCCATATTCCTGGCACGTGACTCTACAAACTTGTTGGATGCATTTGCAGTTTGTTTCAGTTGTGTTTCGGTTTATGTTGTGCCCAATAGAAATGGTAAATAACGTTTTGGATCATTTTGGAGTCCCTTTTATTGTAAATTGTTAGGTTTTATTGTTATATTTTATTGTGATTTTGTTATGTGTCGGACCCCAGTAAGACTAGTTGTTGCCATTGGCATCGGCTAATGGGGATCCTAATAAAATACATTTGGTTCCAGTTAGAACTCTTTTGGGTTCCATGTAGAAAAGGGTTCTATCTGGAGGTAAAAAGGGTTATCCTATGGAGATAGCCCAAAGAACCCTTTTAAAACTAAAAGAATGTACCATGATTACGGATAATTATGAAGGAATTGTGAATCATGATGAGTGAAAAAGCATAAATATCCCGAAAAATGCTTACCTCCCCTGTTATTGGTAATGGTGAGAGGTAGCATGTTTTGGGGGCATAATCTTTGTGTGTGTGTGTGTGTGTGTGTGTGTGTGTGTGTGTGTGTGTGTGTGTGTGTGTGTGTGTGTGTGTGTGTGTGTGTGTGTGTGTGTGTGTGTGTGTGTTCATGCAGTACACTACTTACAGAGAATACTCAGGGGGTGTGTCCTTGAAGGCAGCCAGTTCGCGGACGTACTCGTTGTGGAACCACTTGACTTTAAAGTGAAGGTTCATGTACTCTGTGCTCTTGCATAGACGGTGCTTATCGTGCTCTGTCAGGGGAAATGAAAAGGCAGAATGTTAACATGCATGTCTGGACTGAGATATGACTTGGTGAACTTGCCACAGGAGTAAAAGGCTGAATCAATCAATCAAGCTAATAGGGGAGATCTGATATCCAGACCCACAGAAGTGGACAGCGATGGAATCGGAATTCTGAAGTTCAGCACCACAGGAGAATGGACAGCGACTGTTGGGTGCAGGCAGTCCCTCTACTCTAGTGCTACATCCTGATTCTCCACCCTCCTCTCAAAGTGTTCACTTCTACACTCCCTGCCATGGATGGTGGAGACTCCCTCCAGCCAATGTTTACAGCAATCCTTTGAAATCCATGACAGGGAGTGTGCAAGTGCACATTTTCGTAGAAGAGAGGAGAATCGGAACAAGGACTAGGTGAATCCTGAAATATATCCAGGTAGCCAGGAAGTGAGAAGCCTGGAAGGGTTTACATTCTCTGATTTACATTCTGCAACAAGTCCTGCTAGACCTATAACATGGCTGACCTAGTCTCACGTTGTCATACCGCTAAAGTCACGCGTGAGCCTGGTTCACGACAAGTCTATGGCTGACCTGATATTGACAGAGACAGGTAATCTAAGACTAGACCAGGAATCCTGTAAACACAGACACTGGTAGTGACATGACCTTGGTGGAATCTCTCTCTCTCTCTCACTCTCACTCTCACTCTCACACACACACACACACACACACACACACACACACACACACACACACACACACACACACACACACACACACACACACACACACACACACACACACACAGGGTCTAATGAGAGCTGACTTGGTACATAATGAAAGTTCAGTCTGATGACATGGTAGGCTCTATCACAGTAGAGTAGGACATACTAACTACCACAGAACTTGGGGATAGAGAGGAGAGAGAACGGAGGTAAGGGAGAGAGGGGAGGGGGTATAGAGAGATCCACAGATGATGCAATCGCCATCACACTGCACACTGCCCTATTCCATCTAGACAAGAGGAATACCTATATAAGAATGATTTTCATTGACTACAGCTCAGCATTCAACACCATATTACCCTCCAAACTCATCATTACGCTAGGGGCCCTGGGTCTGAACCCCGCCCTGTGCAACTGGGTCCTGGACTTCCTGACGGGCCGCCCTCAGGTGGTGAAGATAGGAAACAACAGCTCCAATTTGCTGATCTTCAACATAGGGGCCCCACAAGGGTGCGTTCTCAGCTCCCTCCTGTACTGCCTGTTCCGCCATGACTGCGTGGCCATGCAAGCCTACAACTCAATCATCAAGTTTGCATTCTGATTACCAACAATGACGAGACGGCCTACAGGGAGGAGGTGAGGGCTATGGTGGAGTGGTGCCAGGAAAATAACCTCTCCCTCAACATCAACGAAACGAATGAGCTGATCGTGGACTTCAGGAAACAGCAGAGGGAACACCCCCCTATTCACATCGACGGGGCCGCAGTGGAGAAGGTGGAAAGCTTCAAGTTCCTCGGCGTACACATCACTGACAATCTGAAATGGTCCACCC